>NW_026290825.1:540000-722500 GCF_023373465.1 Oncorhynchus keta
CAGGCAGCCAGCGATATGGTACCATTAAAACACAGTGACAGATTTAACCAGGCAGCCAGCGATATGGTACCATTAAAACACAGTGACAGATTTAACCAGGCAGCCAGCGATATGGTACCATTAAAACACAGTGACAGATTTAACCAGGCAGCCAGCCAGCGATATGGTACCATTAAAACACATTGACAGATTTAACCAGGCAGCCAGCGATATGGTACCATTAAAACACAGTGACAGATTTAACCAGGCAGCCAGCGATATGGTACCATTAAAACACAGTGACAGATTTAACCAGGCATCCAGCGATATGGTACCATTAAAACACAGTGACAGATTTAACCAGGCAGCCAGCGATATGGCACCATCAAAACACAGTGACAGATTTAACCAGGCAGCCAGCCAGCGATATGGTACCATTAAAACACAGTGACAGATTTAACCAGGCAGCCAGCCAGCGATATGGTACCATTAAGACACAGTGACAGATTTAACCAGGCAGCCAGCGATATGGTACCGTTAAGACACAGTGACAGATTTAACCAGGCAGCCAGCGATATGGTACCATTAAGACACAGTGACAGATTTAACCAGGCAGCCAGCGATATGGTACCATTAAGACACAGTGACAGATTTAACCAGGCAGCCAGCGATATGGTACCATTAAAACACAGTGACAGATTTAACCAGGCAGCCAGCGGTATGGTACCATTAAAACACAGTGACAGATTTAACCAGGCATCCAGCGGATATGGTACCATTAAAACACAGTGACAGATTTAACCAGGCAGCCAGCGATATGGCACCATTAAAACACAGTGACAGATTTAACCAGGCAGCCAGCGATATGGTACCATTAAAACACATTGACAGATTTAACCAGGCAGCCAGCGATATGGTACCATTAAAACACATTGACAGATTTAACCAGGCAGCCAGCAATATGGTACCATTAAAACACATTGACAGATTTAACCAGGCAGCCAGCGATATGGTACCATTAAAACACAGTGACAGATTTAACCAGGCAGCCAGCGATATGGTACCATTAAAACACAGTGACAGATTTAACCAGGCAGCCAGCGATATGGCACCATTAAAACACAGTGACAGATTTAACCAGGCAGCCAGCGATATGGTACCATTAAAACACAGTGACAGATTTAACCAGGGCCAGCCAGCGATATGGTACCATTAAGACACAGTGACAGATTTAACCAGGCAGCCAGCCAGCGATATGGTACCATTAAGACACAGTGACAGATTTAACCAGGCAGCCAGCGATATGGTACCGTTAAGACACAGTGACAGATTTAACCAGGCAGCCAGCGATATGGTACCATTAAGACACAGTGACAGATTTAACCAGGCAGCCAGCGATATGGTACCATTAAAACACAGTGACAGATTTAACCAGGCAGCCAGCGGTATGGTACCATTAAAACACAGTGACAGATTTAACCAGGCATCCAGCGGTATGGTACCATTAAAACACAGTGACAGATTTAACCAGGCAGCCAGCGATATGGCACCATTAAAACACAGTGACAGATTTAACCAGGCAGCCAGCGATATGGTACCATTAAAACACATTGACAGATTTAACCAGGCAGCCAGCGATATGGTACCATTAAAACACAGTGACAGATTTAACCAGGCAGCCAGCGATATGGTACCATTAAAACACATTGACAGATTTAACCAGGCAGCCAGCGATATGGTACCATTAAAACACAGTGACAGATTTAACCAGGCAGCCAGCGATATGGTACCATTAAAACACAGTGACAGATTTAACCAGGCAGCCAGCGATATGGCACCATTAAAACACGGTGACAGATTTAACCAGGCAGCCAGCCAGCGATATGGTACCATTAAACACAGTGACAGATTTAACCAGGCAGCCAGCGATATGGTACCATTAAGACACAGTGACAGATTTAACCAGGCAGCCAGCGATATGGTACCATTAAGACACAGTGACAGATTTAACCAGGCAGCCAGCGATATGGTACCATTAAAACACAGTGACAGATTTAACCAGGCAGCCAGCGATATGGTACCATTAAAACACATTGACAGATTTAACCAGGCATCCAGCGATATGGTACCATTAAAACACAGTGACAGATTTAACCAGGCAGCCAGCGATATGGCACCATTAAAACACAGTGACAGATTTAACCAGGCATCCAGCGATATGGTACCATTAAAACACAGTGACAGATTTAACCAGGCAGCCAGCGATATGGTACCATTAAAACACAGTGACAGATTTAACCAGGCAGCCAGCGATATGGTACCATTAAAACACATTGACAGATTTAACCAGGCAGCCAGCGATATGGTACCATTAAAACACAGTGACAGATTTAACCAGGCAGCCAGCGATATGGCACCATTAAAACACATTGACAGATTTAACCAGGCAGCCAGCGATATGGTACCATTAAAACACATTGACAGATTTAACCAGGCATCCAGCGATATGGTACCATTAAAACACAGTGACAGATTTAACCAGGCAGCCAGCGATATGGCACCATTAAAACACAGTGACAGATTTAACCAGGCAGCCAGCCAGCGATATGGTACCATTAAAACACAGTGACAGATTTAACCAGGCAGCCAGCCAGCGATATGGTACCATTAAAACACAGTGACAGATTTAACCAGGCAGCCAGCCAGCGATATGGTACCATTAAGACACAGTGACAGATTTAACCAGGCAGCCAGCGATATGGTACCGTTAAGACACAGTGACAGATTTAACCAGGCAGCCAGCGGTATGGTACCATTAAGACACAGTGACAGATTTAACCAGGCAGCCAGCGATATGGTACCTTTAAAACACAGTGACAGATTTAACCAGGGCAGCCAGCGATATGGTACCATTAAAACACAGTGACAGATTTAACCAGGCATCCAGCGGTATGGTACCATTAAAACACAGTGACAGATTTAACCAGGCATCCAGCGGTATGGTACCATTAAAACACAGTGACAGATTTAACCAGGCAGCCAGCGATATGGCACCATTAAAAACAGTGACAGGTTTAACCAGGCAGCCAGCGATATGGTACCATTAAAACACATTGACAGATTTAACCAGGCAGCCAGCGATATGGTACCATTAAAACACATTGACAGATTTAACCAGGCAGCCAGCGATATGGCACCATTAAAACACATTGACAGATTTAACCAGGCAGCCAGCGATATGGTACCATTAAAACACAGTGACAGATTTAACCAGGCAGCCAGCGATATGGTACCATTAAAACACAGTGACAGATTTAACCAGGCAGCCAGCGATATGGCACCATTAAAACACAGTGACAGATTTAACCAGGCAGCCAGCCAGCGATATGGTACCATTAAGACACAGTGACAGATTTAACCAGGCAGCCAGCCAGCGATATGGTACCATTAAGACACAGTGACAGATTTAACCAGGCAGCCAGCGATATGGTACCATTAAAACACAGTGACAGATTTAACCAGGCATCCAGTTGGTTTCTTAACGGTTGAGTTTTTCAAACCTTCGACTACCCAGAGATACGTATGTTTTTACTAAATTCTGATTCTTGGGAAGTTAAAAGCCATTGTAGTGAGCCCCCCCCCCCCCGTAATGAATATGCTGTTGAAGATGCGTTGATGATATAAAGATGTCTGTTGTGTAGTGGATGACGAGCATTAGCAGACCACAAACTCTCCACATCAAAGAGTTGTAAACATCTAAAGCTCATCGGAATTCCTGCAGGGGATCATTTGTTTCTCTGTGGTCTGGGGTAAACAGACCTGATCTCGTGTGTGTGTGTGACCTGGTCGTGCTGTGTTTTTAAGCACTGTTAAAGGCACAATCTGGGATATTTCCTACTGGTCATTTGCTGAAAGGTCAGGGAGACAGATCCTGACCCGCTAATGGAGACAGATCCTGACCAGCTAATGGAGACAGATCCTGACCCGCTAATGGAGACAGATCCTGACCTGCTAATGGAGACAGATCCTGACCCCTAATGGAGACAGATCCTGACCCGCTAATGGAGACAGATCCTGACCCGCTAATGGAACAGATCCTGACCCGCTAATGGAGACAGATCCTCAGCCACACCGGCCAGACAGCTAAACCAAGCAGTGAGCCACACCGGCAAAACGGCTAAACCAGGCAGTGAGCCACACAGGCCAGACAGATAAACCAGGCAGTCAGCCACACCGGCCAGACAGATAAACCAGGCAGTCAGCCACACCTGCCAGACAGATAAACCAGGCAGTTGGCCACACCGGCCAGACAGATAAACCAGGCAGTCAGCCACACCGGCCAGACAGATAAATCAAATCAAATCAAATCAAATTTATTTATATAGCCCTTCGTACATCAGCTGATATCTCAAAGTGCTGTACAGAAACCCAGCCTAAAACCCCAAACAGCAAACAATGCAGGTGTAAAAGCACGGTGGCTAGGAAAAACTCCCTAGAAAGGCCAAAACCTAGGAAGAAACCTAGAGAGGAACCGGGCTATGTGGGGTGGCCAGTCCTCTTCTGGCTGTGCCGGGTAGAGATTATAACAGAACATGACCAAGATGTTCAAATGTTCATAAATGACCAGCATGGTCGAATAATAATAAGGCAGAACAGTTGAAACTGGAGCAGCAGCACAGTCAGGTGGACTGGGGACAGCAAGGAGCCTTCATGTCAGGTAGTCCTGGGGCACGGTCCTAGGGCTCAGGTCAGTTGAAACTGGAGCAGGAGCATGGCCAGGTGGACTGGGGACAGCAAGGAGTCCTCATGTCAGGTAGTCCTGGGACATGGTCCTAGGGCTCAGGTCCTCCGAGAGAGAGAAAGAAAGAGAGAAGGAGAGAATTAGAGAACGCACACTTAGATTCACACAGGACACCGAATAGGACAGGAGAAGTACTCCAGATATAACAAACTGACCCTAGCCCCGACACATAAACTACTGCAGCATAAATACTGGAGGCTGAGACAGGAGGGGTCAGGAGACACTGTGGCCCCATCCGAGGACACCCCCCGGACAGGGCCAAACAGGAAGGATATAACCCCACCCACTTTGCCAAAGCACAGCCCCCACACCACTAGAGGGATATCTTCAACCACCAACTTACCATCCTGAGACAAGGCCGAGTATAGCCCACAAAGATCTCCGCCACGGTACAACCCAAGGGGGGGGGGGGGCCAACCCAGACAGGCTGACCACAACAGTGAATCAACCCACCCAGGTGACACCCCCCCCAGGGACGGCACGAGAGAGCCCCAGCAAGCCAGTGACTCAGCCCCCGTAACAGGGTTAGAGGCAGAGAATCCCAGTGGAAAGAGGGGAACCGGCCAGGCAGAGACAGCAAGGGCGGTTCGTTGCTCCAGAGCCTTTCCGTTCACCTTCCCACTCCTGGGCCAGACTACACTCAATCATATGACCCACTGAAGAGATGAGTCTTCAGTAAAGACTTAAAGGTTGAGACCGAGTTTGCGTCTCTGACATGGGTAGGCAGACCGTTCCATAAAAATGGAGCTCTATAGGAGAAAGCCCTGCCTCCAGCTGTTTGCTTAGAAATTCTAGGGACAATTAGGAGGCCTGCGTCTTGTGACCGTAGCGTACGTGTAGGTATGTACGGCAGGACCAAATCAGAGAGGTAGGTAGGAGCAAGCCCATGTAATGCTTTGTAGGTTAGCAGTAAAACCTTGAAATCAGCCCTTGCTTTGACAGGAAGCCAGTGTAGAGAGGCTAGCACTGGAGTAATATGATCAAATTTTTTGGTTCTAGTCAGGATTCTAGAGCCGTATTTAGCACTAACTGAAGTTTATTTAGTGCTTTATCCGGGTAGCCGGAAAATAGAGCATTGCAGTAGTCTAACCTAGAAGTGACAAAAGCATGGATTAATTTTTCTGCATCATTTTTGGACAGAAAGTTTCTGATTTTTGCAATGTTACGTAGATGGAAAAAGCTGTCCTCGAAATGGTCTTGATATGTTCTTCAAAAGAGATCAGGGTCCAGAGTAACGCGAGGTCCTTCACAGTTTTATTTGAGACGACTGTACAACCATTAAGATTAATTGTCAGATTCAACAGAAGATCTCTTTGTTTCTTGGGACCTAGAACAAGCATCTCTGTTTTGTCCGAGTTTAATAGTAGAAAGTTTGCAGCCATCCACTTCCTTATGTCTGAAACACATGCTTCTAGCGAGGGCAATTTTGGGGCTTCACCATGTTTCATTGAAATGTACAGCTGTGTGTCATCCGCATAGCAGTGAAAGTTTACATTATGTTTTCGAATAACATCCCCAAGAGGTAAAATATATAGTGAAAACAATAGTGGTCCTAAAACAGAACCTTGAGGAACACCGAAATGTACAGTTGATTTGTCAGAGGACAAACCATTCACAGAGACAAACTGATATCTTTCCGACAGATAAGATCTAAACCAGGCCAGAACTTGTCCGTGTAGACCAATTTGGGTTTCCAATCTCTCCAAAAGAATGTGGTGATCGATGGTATCAAAAGCAGCACTAAGGTCTAGGAGCACGAGGACAGATGCAGAGCCTCGGTCCGATGCCATTAAAATGTCATTTACCACCTTCACAAGTGCCGTCTCAGTGCTATGATGGGGTCAAAACCAGACTGAAGCATTTCGTATACATTGTTTGTCTTCAGGAAGGCAGTGAGTTTGCTGCGCAACAGCCTTCTCTAAAATCTTTGAGAGGAATGGAAGATTCGATATAGGCCGATAGTTTTTATATTTTCTGGGTCAAGGTTTGGCTTTTTCAAGAGAGGCTTTATTACTGCCACTTTTAGTGAGTTTGGTACACATCCAGTGGATAGAGAGCCGTTTATTATGTTCAACATAGGAGGGCCAAGCACAGGAAGCAGCTCTTTCAGTAGTTTAGTTGGAATAGGGTCCAGTATACAGCTTGAAGGTTTAGAGGCCATGATTATTTTCATCATTGTGTCAAGAGATATAGTACTAAAACACTTGAGCGTCTCTCTTGATCCTAGGTCCTGGCAGAGTTGTGCAGACTCAGGACAACTGAGGTTTGGAGGAATACGCAGGTTTAAAGAGGAGTCCGTAATTTGCTTTCTAATAATCATAATCTTTTCCTCAAAGAAGTTCATGAATTTATCACTGCTAAAGTGAAAGTCATCCTCTCTTGGGGAATGCTGCTTTTTAGTTAGCTTTTCCACAGTATCAAAAGGAATTTCGGATTGTTCTTATTTTCCTCAATTAAGTTAGAAAAATAGGACGATCGAGCAGCAGTAAGGGCTCTTCGGTACTGCACGGTACCGTCCTTCCAAGCTAGTCGGAAGACTTCCAGTTTGGTGTGGCGCCATTTCCGTTCCAATTTTCTGGAAGCTTGCTTCAGAGCTCGGGTATTTTCTGTGTACCAGGGAGCTAGTTTCTTATGAGACATTTTTTTAGTTTTTAGGGGTGCAACTGCATCTAGGGTATTGCGCAAGGTTAAATTGAGATCCTCAGTTAGGTGGTTAACGGATTTTTGTCCTCTGGCGTCCTTGGGTAGGCAGAGGGAGTCTGGAAGGGCATCAAGGAATCTTTGTGTTGTCTGTGAATTTATAGCATGACTTTTGATGTTCCTTGGTTGGGGTCTGAGCAGATTATTTGTTGCAATTGCAAACGTAATAAAATGGTGGTCCGATAGTCCAGGATTATGAGGAAAAACATTAAGATCCACAACATTTATTCCATGGGACAAAACTAGGTCCAGCGTATGACTGTGACAGTGAGTGGCAGTCAGGCAGTCAGCCACACCGGCCAGACAGCTAAACCAGGCAGTCAGCCACACCGGCCAGACAGCTAAACCAGGCAGTCAGCCACACCGGCCAGACAGCTAAACCAGGCAGTCAGCCACACCGGCCAGACCGATAAACCAGGCAGTCAGCCACACCGGCCAGACAGCTAAACCAGGCAGTCAGCCACACCGGCCAGACAGATAAACCAGGCAGTCAGCCACACCGGCCAGACAGCTAAACCAGGCAGTCAGCCACACCGGCCAGACCGATAAACCAGGCAGTCAGCCACACCGGCCAGACAGATAAACCAGGCAGTCAGCCACACCGGCCAGACAGATAAACCAGGCAGTCAGCCACACCGGCCAGACAGATAAACCAGGCAGTCAGCCACACCTGCCAGACAGATAAACCAGGCAGTCAGCCACACCGGCCAGACAGATAAACCAGGCAGTCAGCCACACCGGCCAGACAGATAAACCAGGCAGTCAGCCACACCTGCCAGACAGATAAACCAGGCAGTCAGCCACACCGGCCAGACAGATAAACCAGGCAAAAACCACCTTTCTGCCTTGAATCAGTTTCTTGGTCAGCCCTTTTTCATGGTTTTTCTCATTGCCTTCCAGCGCCCCTCCTTTCCAGCGTTTTGCTGAAGCCAAGGTCCACCTGAACTCTTATCTACCAAAACAGATTCATTATATAACGTTGATTTAATTCTCCACCACATTGTCATTCACCTGATAAGACGAGATGTGAAGAAAAATAATAATGACTTAGTTAACGTATGATAGGGGCCCCCGGGTCGCCAGTTTTCCTGGAAGGGGGTCCCTGGTCAAAAAAGTTGAAGCTCCCTGATGTAGAGACACGGCCTGGGAGTGAATCATGTCTTCTTCTTCCCTGATGTAGAGACACGGCCTGGGAGTGAATCATGTCTTCTTCTTCCCTGATGTAGAGACACGGCCTGGGAGTGAATCATGTCTTCTTCTTCCCTGATGTAGAGACACGGCCTGGGAGTGAATCATGTCTTCTTCTTCCCTGATGTAGAGACACGGCCTGGGAGTGAATCATGTCTTCTTCTTCCCTGATGTAGAGACACGGCCTGGGAGTGAATCATATCTTCTTCTTCCCTGATGTAGAGACACGGCCTGGGAGTGAATCATGTCTTCTTCTTCCCTGATGTAGAGACACGGCCTGGGAGTGAATCATGTCTTCTCCCCTGATGTAGAGGCACGGCCTGGGAGTGAATCATGTCTTCTTCTTCCCTGATGTAGAGACACGGCCTGGGAGTGAATCATGTCTTCTCCCCTGATGTAGAGACACGGCCTGGGAGTGAATCATGTCTTCTTCTTCCCTGATGTAGAGACACGGCCTGGGAGTGAATCATGTCTTCTTCTTCCCTGATGTAGAGACACGGCCTGGGAGTGAATCATGTCTTCTTCTTCCCTGATGTAGAGACACGGCCTGGGAGTGAATCATGTCTTCTTCTTCCCTGATGTAGAGAGACGGCCTGGGAGTGAATCATGTCTTCTTCTTCCCTGATGTAGAGACACGGCCTGGGAGTGAATCATGTCTTCTCCCCTGATGTAGAGACACGGCCTGGGAGTGAATCATGTCGTCTTCTTCCCTGATGTAGAGACACGGCCTGGGAGTGAATCATGTCTTCTTCTTCCCTGATGTAGAGACACGGCCTGGGAGTGAATCATGTCTTCTTCTTCCCTGATGTAGAGACACGGCCTGGGAGTGAATCATGTCTTCTTCTTCCCTGATGTAGAGACGCGGCCTGGGAGTGAATCATGTCTTCTTCTTCTCTGATGTAGAGACGCGGCCTGGGAGTGAATCATGTCTTCTTCTTCCCTGATGTAGAGACACGGCCTGGGAGTGAATCATGTCTTCTTCTTCCCTGATGTAGAGACACGGCCTGGGAGTGAATCATGTCTTCTTCTTCCCTGATGTAGAGACACGGCCTGGGAGTGAATCATGTCTTCTTCTTCCCTGATGTAGAGACACGGCCTGGGAGTGAATCATGTCTTCTTCTTCCCTGATGTAGAGACACGGCCTGGGAGTGAATCATGTCTTCTTCTTCCCTGATGTAGAGACACGGCCTGGGAGTGAATCATGTCTTCTTCTTCCCTGATGTAGAGACACGGCCTGGGAGTGAATCATGTCGTCTTCTTCCCTGATGTAGAGACACGGCCTGGGAGTGAATCATGTCTTCTTCTTCCCTGATGTAGAGACACGGCCTGGGAGTGAATCATGTCTTCTTCTTCCCTGATGTAGAGACACGGCCTGGGAGTGAATCATGTCTTCTTCTTCCCTGATGTAGAGACACAGCCTGGGAGTGAATCATGTCTTCTTCTCCCCTGATGTAGAGACACGGCCTGGGAGTGAATCATCCTCCGCTCTCTCCACTGGCTTCCAGTTGAAGCTCGCATCCGCTACAAGACCATGGTGCTTGCCTACGGAGCTGTGAGGGGAACGGCACCTCAGTACCTCCAGGCTCTGATCAGGCCCTACACCCAAACAAGGGCACTGCGTTCATCCACCTCTGGCCTGCTCGCCTCCCTACCACTGAGGAAGTACAGTTCCCGCTCAGCCCAGTCAAAACTGTTCGCTGCTCTGGCCCCCCAATGGTGGAACAAACTCCCTCACGACGCCAGGACAGCGGAGTCAATCACCACCTTCCGGAGACACCTGAAACCCCACCTCTTTAAGGAATACCTAGGATAGGATAAGTAATCCTTCTCACCCCCCTTTAAGATTTAGATGCACTATTGTAAAGTGACTATTTCTACTGGATGTCATAAGGTGAATGCACCAATTTGTAAGTCGCTCTGGATAAGAGCGTCTGCTAAATGACTTAAATGTAAATGTAAATGTAAATGTAAATGTAATCATGTCGTCTTCTTCCCTGATGTAGAGACACGGCCTGGGAGTGAATCATGTCTTCTTCTTCCCTGATGTAGAGACACGGCCTGGGAGTGAATCATGTCGTCTTCTTCCCTGATGTAGAGACACGGCCTGGGAGTGAATCATGTCTTCTTCTTCCCTGATGTAGAGACACGGCCTGGGAGTGAATCATGTCGTCTTCTTCCCTGATGTAGAGACACGGCCTGGGAGTGAATCATGTCTTCTTCTCCCCTGATGTAGAGACACGGTCTGGGAGTGAATCATGTCTTCTTCTTCCCTGATGTAGAGACACGGTCTGGGAGTGAATCATGTCTTCTTCTTCCCTGATGTAGAGACACGGCCTGGGAGTGAATCATGTCTTCTTCTTCCCTGATGTAGAGACACGGCCTGGGAGTGAATCATGTCTTCTTCTTCCCTGATGTAGAGACACGGCCTGGGAGTGAATCATGTCTTCTTCTTCCCTGATGTAGAGACACGGCCTGGGAGTGAATCATGTCTTCTCCTCCCCTGATGTAGAGACACGGCCTGGGAGTGAATCATGTCTTCTTCTTCCCTGATGTAGAGACACGGCCTGGGAGTGAATCATGTCTTCTTCCCTGATGTAGAGACACGGCCTGGGAGTGAATCATGTCTTCTTCTCTTGACTGTAGCAGAGCTGTGTTCCCCTCCTTGAGAGGCAGCGTGGGGATAAAGAGCTCTCTGTGCTCTGTGGAGAGGTGGAGTAGAGGGGAAGGGGGGGTTGAGATAGCCTTATAATGTTTACCTAGTGCCCCACACTTCCCGGCCCGGTCACGCACTGACGAGTTCAGCAAACATCCTGGCACTTCCTCCTCCTCCGCTCGGAGCCTCCTTCCTTCTCCTTTTACCCCTGGCTTGTGTCACAAATGGCCCCCTATTCCTGCCACGTCGACTCCTCCTGCTCCTCCCCTCCGGCGTTCGACGTCGCCGGATTACTAACCACCGGGCCTTGGATTCTTCATTACGCACACCTGTAGATCTTCATGATTCACGCCTGTAGATCATCATTACGCACACCTGTAGATCTTCATGATTCACGCCTGTAGATCATCATTACGCACACCTGTAGATCTTCATGATTCACGCCTGTAGATCATCATTACGCACACCTGTAGATCATCAGGATTCACACCTGTAGATCATCAGGATTCACACCTGTAGATCATCATGATTCACACCTGTAGATCATCATTACGCACACCTGTAGATCATCAGGATTCACACCTGTAGATCATCAGGATTCACACCTGTAGATCATCATTACGCACACCTGTAGATCATCATTACGCACACCTGTAGATAATCAGGATTCACACCTGTAGACGTTACTGGATGGTGTTGGAGGTCTTAAGTCACTGTGAATGTCATCACAGAGCAGAGAGAGAGAGAACAGTAGCATGACAGGGGTTTGGTGTAGATCCACCTTAGTCTGTACAGTGAGTGACTGTTTGGTATAGGGCCACCTTAGTCTGTACGGTGAGTGACTGTTTGGTATAGGGCCACCTTAGTCTGTACGGTGAGTGACTGTTTGGTATAGGGCCACCTAGTCTGTATGGTGAGTGACTGTTTGGTATAGGGCCACCTTAGTCTGTACGGTGAGTGACTGTTTGGTATAGGGCCACCTTAGTCTGTACGGTGAGTGACTGTTTGGTATAGATCCACCTTAGTCTGTATGGTGAGTGACTGTTTGGTATAGGGCCACCTTAGTCTGTATGGTGAGTGACTGTTTGGTATAGGGCCACCTTAGTCTGTACGGTGAGTGACTGTTTGGTATAGGGCCACCTTAGTCTGTACGGTGAGTGACTGTTTGGTATAGATCCACCTTAGTCTGTATGGTGAGTGACTGTTTGGTATAGGGCCACCTTAGTCTGTATGGTGAGTGACTGTTTGGTATAGGGCCACCTTAGTCTGTACGGTGAGTGACTGTTTGGTATAGGGCCACCTTAGTCTGTATGGTGAGTGACTGTTTGGTATAGGGCCACCTTAGTCTGTATGGTGAGTGACTGTTTGGTATAGGGCCACCTTAGTCTGTATGGTGAGTGACTGTTTGGTATAGGGCCACCTTAGTCTGTATGGTGAGTGACTGTTTGGTATAGGGCCACCTTAGTCTGTATGGTGAGTGACTGTTTGGTATAGGGCCACCTTAGTCTGTACGGTGAGTGACTGTTTGGTATAGGGCCACCTTAGTCTGTATGGTGAGTGACTGTTTGGTATAGGGCCACCCTAGTCTGTATGGTGAGTGACTGTTTGGTATAGGGCCACCTTAGTCTGTATGGTGAGTGACTGTTTGGTATAGGGCCACCTTAGTCTGTATGGTGAGTGACTGTTTGGTATAGGGCCACCTCAGTCTGTATGGTGAGTGACTGTTTGGTATAGGGCTACCTTAGTCTGTATGGTGAGTGACTGTTTGGTATAGGGCCACCTTAGTCTGTATGGTGAGTGACTGTTTGGTATAGATCCACCTTAGTCTGTACGGTGAGTGACTGTTTGGTATAGGGCCACCTTAGTCTGTACGGTGAGTGACTGTTTGGTATAGGGCCACCTCAGTCTGTACGGTGAGTGACTGTTTCGTATCCTCGCTTGTCATCTTTCAATGCGGCAGGATACCACTGGGTAAACAGCGACCACAGAATTTCAATTCGAGCTCTCTGCCTGAATCTTATGAATGGACCAATGACTGTTTTTAAATAAGGAATGGTCTGATCACACTGAATGGCATATCAGTGCTCTGAATGTCTTTGCAGATCAAAGAGAGGGAGGGGGGGGGTGAGCGAGAGAGAGACGGGTGTTGGCTCTGTGGGGGGATAAACCATGTCCCATTGATCTCAGTTTGTACTGATGGCTCTGTGGGGGGGGGTGGATAAACCATGTCCCATGGATCTCAGTTTGTACTGATGGCTCTGTGGGGGAATAAACCATGTCCCATGGATCTCAGTTTGTACTGATGGCTCTGTGGGGGGGAATAAACCATGTCCCATGGATCTCAGTTTGTACTGATGGCTCTGTGGGGGGGAATAAACCATGTCCCATGGATCTCAGTTTGTACTGATGGCTCTGTGGGGGGGAATAAACCATGTCCCATGGATCTCAGTTTGTACTGATGGCTCTGTGGGGGGGAATAAACCATGTCCCATGGATCTCAGTTTGTACTGATGGCTCTGTGGGGGGGAATAAACCATGTCCCATGGATCTCAGTTTGTACTGATGGCTCTGTGGGGGGGAATAAACCATGTCCCATGGATCTCAGTTTGTACTGATGGCTCTGTGGGGGGGAATAAACCATGTCCCATTGATCTCAGTTTGTACTGATGGCTCTGAGAGGGGGGGGTGGATAAACCATGTCCCATGGATCTCAGTTTGTACTGATGGCTCTGTGGGGGGGAATAAACCATGTCCCATGGATCTCAGTTTGTACTGATGGCTCTGTGGGGGGGAATAAACCATGTCCCATGGATCTCAGTTTGTACTGATGGCTCTGTGGGGGGGAATAAACCATGTCCCATGGATCTCAGTTTGTACTGATGGCTCTGTGGGGGTGGGGGGGGAATAAACTTGAACTAAAACATTCCAACTCTGAAACAATACCACCCTTAACGAGATCCATGTCTGAACGACGGCATTACCATACAGTTGGCGGGTTATACACTGTATCGTCAGGACAGCAGCCTCTTTTAAGACACGCGGCCGGGGCCTATGCATTTACGTAAACAACAGCTGGTGCACGATATCTAAGGACGTCTCGAGGTTTTGCTCGCCTGAGGTAGAGTATCTCATGATAAGCTGTAGACCACACTATCTACCGTGAGAGTTTTCATCTGTATTTTTCGTAGCGGTCTACATACCACCACGGACTGATGCTGACACTAAAACCACACTCAATGAGCTGTATTCCGCCATGAGCAAACAGGAAAACGCTCATCCTGAGGCGGCGCTCCTAGTGGCCGGGGACTTTAATGCAGGGAAACTTAAATCCCTTTTACCAAATTTCTATCAGCATGTTAAATGTGCAACCAGAGGGGAAACAATTCTAGACCACCTTTACTCCACACACAGAGACGCATACAAAGCTCTCCCTCGCCCTCCATTTGGTAAATCTGACCATACTTCTATCCTGCTTACAAGCGAAAATTAAAGCAGGAAGCACCAGTGACTCTGTCTATAAAAAAAAGTGGTCAGATGAAGCAGATGCTAAACTACAGGACTGTTTTGCTATCACAGACTGGAATATGTTCCAGGGTTCTTCTGATGGCATTGAGGAGTACACCACATCAGTCACTGGCTTCATCAAAAAGGTCATCGAGGATGTCGTTCCCACAGGGACTGTACGTACATACCCCAACCAGAAACCATGGATTACAGGCAACATTCACACTGAGCTAAAGGGTAGAGCTGCCGCTTTCAAGGAGCGGGACTCTAACCCAGAAGCTTATAAGAAATCCCGCTATGCCCTCAGATGAACCATCAAACAGGCAAAGCCTCAATACAGGACTATCGTCAGATGTGGCAGGGCCTGCAAACTATTACAGACTACAAAGGGAAGCACAGCTAAGAGCTGCCCAGTGACACGATCCTACCAGACAAGCTAAATAACTTCTATGCTCGCTTCGAGGCAAGTAACATGCATGAGAGCATCAGCTGTTCCGGATGACTGTGTGATCAGGCTCTCTGGCATCCGATGTGATTAAGACCTTTTCAACAGGTCAACATTCAAGACCGCAGGGCCAGATGGATTACCAGGACGTGTACTCCGAGCATGCGCTGACCAACTGGCTAGTGTCTTCACTGACATTTTTAACCTCACTGTAAGGTCTACCTACACCTGTTGCATTCAGCATTTCACTAAGGTCTACCTACACCTGTTGTATTCAGCATTTCACTAAGGTCTACCTACACCTGTTGTATTCAGCATTTCACTAAGGTCTACTACACCTGTTGTATTCAGCATTTCACTGTAAGGTCTACCTACACCTGTTGTATTCAGCATTTCACTAAGGTCTACCTACACCTGTTGTATTCAGCATTTCACTAAGGTCTACCTACACCTGTTGTATTCGGCGCATGTGACAAATAAAATTGTATTTTATTTGGTCGGTACCTAGTGAACTTAATATTCTGTATTTTGTCATATGGTTCCCTGACAGGTTCAATAAGAACGGCATCGATCTGAACAGGAACTTCCCCGATGCCTTCTCTAAGAAGGAGAGTGGAATGAGAGAGATGGAGGTGAGAGCCATTATGGACTGGCTGAAGACTGAGAGCTTCGTCCTGTCGGCCAACCTGCACGGTGGCGCTGTGGTGGCCAGCTACCCTTACGACAACAGCAACGGAGGTACTATACACACACAGAGAGAGAGGCTGAGTGATCCCAATTAATGCATTTTATTTTACCTTTATTTAACTAGGAAAGTCAGTTAAGAACAAATTCTTATTTTCAATGACGGCCTAGGAACAGTGGGTTAACTGCCTGTTCAGGGGCAGAACGACAGATTTGTAGGATATTAACTTGCAACCTTTTGGTTACTAGTCCAACGCTCTGACCACTAGGATACCCTGCCGCCCCAATATATACAGAGTAACAACAGGTGTCTAATATAGAGACTACTAGAATGACTACAGAGTAACAACAGGTGTCTAGTATAGAGACTACTAGAATGACTACAGAGTAACAACAGGTGTCTAATATAGAGACTACTAGAATGACTACAGAGTAACAACAGGTGTCTAATATAGAGACTACTAGAATGACTACAGAGTAGAGTAACAACAGGTGTCTAGTATAGAGACTACTAGAATGACTACAGAGTAACAACAGGTATCTAATATAGAGACTACTAGAATGACTACAGAGTAGAGTAACAACAGGTGTCTAATATAGAGACTACAAGAATGACTACAGAGTAAGAACAGGTGTCTAATATAGAGACTACTAGAATGACGACAGAGTTGAGTAACAACAGGTGTCTAGTATAGAGACTACTAGAATGACTACAGAGTAGAGTAACAACAGGTGTCTAGTATAGAGACTACTAGAATGACGACAGAGTAGAGTAACAACAGGTGTCTAGTATAGAGACTACTAGAATGACTACAGAGTAAGAACAGGTGTCTAATATAGAGACTACTAGAATGACGACAGAGTAGAGTAACAACAGGTGTCTAATATAGAGACTACAAGAATGACTACAGAGTAAGAACAGGTGTCTAATATAGAGACTACTAGAATGACTACAGAGTAGAGTAACAACAGGTGTCTAGTATAGAGACTACTAGAATGACGACAGAGTAGAGTAACAACAGGTGTCTAATATAGAGACTACTAGAATGACGACAGAGTAGAGTAACAACAGGTGTCTAGTATAGAGACTACTAGAATGACTACAGAGTAGAGTAACAACACGTGTCTAGTATAGAGACTACTAGAATGACTACAGAGTAGAGTAACAACAGGTGTCTAATATAGAGACTACTAGAATGACTACAGAGTAGAGTAACAACAGGTGTCTAGTATAGAGACTACTAGAATGACTACAGAGTAGAGTAACAACAGGTGTCTAATATAGAGACTACTAGAATGACTACAGAGTAAGAACAGGTGTCTAATATAGAGACTACTAGAATGACTACAGAGTAGAGTAACAACAGGTGTCTAGTATAGAGACTACTGGAATGACGACAGAGTAGAGTAACAACAGGTAAGTCGCTTTGGATAAAAGCGTCTGCTAAATGGCATATATTTATTTATTTATATTTATAATATAGAGACTACTAGAATGACTACAGAGTAGAGTAACAACAGGTGTCTAATATAGAGACTACTAGAATGACGACAGAGTAGAGTAACAACAGGTGTCCCTGTCAAGAGATCAATAGATCAACCAATCAGTCAATCACATCAATATTGGTTATGTCTCCACTGTGTCCCAAATAGCCCAGGGCCCTGGTCTAAAGTAGTGTACTATATAGGGAATAGGGCTCTGGTCAAAGGTAGTGTACTATATAGGCCCTGGTCTAAAGTAGTGTACTATGTAGGGAATAGGGCTCTGGTATAAAGTAGTGCACTATATAGGGAATAGGGCTCTGGTCTAAAGTAGGGCACTATATGTCATAAGGTGTATGCACCAATTTGTAAGTCGCTCTGGATAAGAGCGTCTGCTAAATGACTTAAATGTAATGTAAATGTGGTCTAAAGAAGTGCACTTTATAGGGAATAGGGCTCTGGTCTATAGTAGTGCACTATATCGGGAATAGGGCTCTGGTCTATAGTAGTGTACGATATAGGGCTCTGGTCTATAGTAGTGTACTATATAGGGAATAGGGCTCTGGTCTAAAGTAGTACACTATATAGGGAATAGGACTCTGGTCTAAAGTAGTGCACTATATAGGGAATAGGGCTCTGGTCTATAGTAGTGTACTATATAGGGAATAGGGCTCTGGTCTATAGTAGTGTACTATATAGGGAATAGGGCTCTGGTCTAAAGTAGTGCAGTATGTAGGGAATAGGACTCTGGTCTATAGTAGTGTACTATATAGGGAATAGGGCTCTGGTCTAAAGTAGTGTACTATATAGGGAATAGGGCTCTGGTCTAAAGTAGTGTACTATATAGGGAACAGGTTGACGTGGTGTGTTGTCACACAGGTAGTGAGCTGCAGAGTGGATCCAGTGTTGCCCCCGACAACGACGTGTTGATCCAGCTGGCTAAGACCTACTCCTACACCCACAGCCAGATGCACAAGGGAGACCACTGTTACGACTCCAAGGACTTTAAGGAGGGCATCACCAACGGCTACTACTGGTACCCTCTACCAGGTCAGTCAGTAAAACCAACGGCTACTACTGGTACCCTCTACCAGGTCAGTCAGTAAAACCAACGGCTACTACTGGTACCCTCTACCAGGTCAGTCAGTAAAACCAACGGCTACTACTGGTACCCTCTACCAGGTCAGTCAGTAAAACCAACGGCTACTACTGGTACCCTCTACCAGGTCAGTCAGTAAAACCAACGGCTACTACTGGTACCCTCTACCAGGTCAGTCAGTAAAACCAACGGCTACTACTGGTACCCTCTACCAGGTCAGTCAGTAAAACCAACGGTTACTACTGGTACCCTCTACCAGGTCAGTCGGTAAAACCAACGGTTACTACTGGTACCCTCTACCAGGTCAGTCAGTAAAACCAACGGTTACTACTGGTACCCTCTACCAGGTCAGTCAGTAAAACCAACGGTTACTACTGGTACCCTCTACCAGGTCAGTCAGTAAAACCAACGGTTACTACTGGTACCCTCTACCAGGTCAGTCAGTAAAACCAACGGTTACTACTGGTACCCTCTACCAGGTCAGTCAGTAAAACCAACGGTTACTACTGGTACCCTCTACCAGGTCAGTCAGTAAAACCAACGGTTACTACTGGTACCCTCTACCAGGTCAGTCAGTAAAACCAACGGTTACTACTGGTACCCTCTACCAGGTCAGTCAGTAAAACCAACGGCTACTACTGGTACCCTCTACCAGGTCAGTCAGTAAAACCAACGGTTACTACTGGTACCCTCTACCAGGTCAGTCAGTAAAACCAACGGTTACTACTGGTACCCTCTACCAGGTCAGTCAGTAAAACCAACGGCTACTACTGGTACCCTCTACCAGGTCAGTCAGTAAAACCAACGGTTACTACTGGTACCCTCTACCAGGTCAGTCAGTAAAACCAACGGCTACTACTGGTACCCTCTACCAGGTCAGTCAGTAAAACCAACGGTTACTACTGGTACCCTCTACCAGGTCAGTCAGTAAAACCAACGGTTACTACTGGTACCCTCTACCAGGTCAGTCAGTAAAACCAACGGTTACTACTGGTACCCTCTACCAGGTCAGTCAGTAAAACCAACGGTTACTACTGGTACCCTCTACCAGGTCAGTCAGTAAAACCAACGGCTACTACTGGTACCCTCTACCAGGTCAGTCAGTAAAACCAACGGTTACTACTGGTACCCTCTACCAGGTCAGTCAGTAAAACCAACGGTTACTACTGGTACCCTCTACCAGGTCAGTCAGTAAAACCAACGGCTACTACTGGTACCCTCTACCAGGTCAGTCAGTAAAACCAACGGTTACTACTGGTACCCTCTACCAGGTCAGTCAGTAAAACCAACGGTTACTACTGGTACCCTCTACCAGGTCAGTCAGTAAAACCAACGGCTACTACTGGTACCCTCTACCAGGTCAGTCAGTAAAACCAACGGTTACTACTGGTACCCTCTACCAGGTCAGTCAGTAAAACCAACGGTTACTACTGGTACCCTCTACCAGGTCAGTCAGTAAAACCAACGGCTACTACTGGTACCCTCTACCAGGTCAGTCAGTAAAACCAACGGTTACTACTGGTACCCTCTACCAGGTCAGTCAGTAAAACCAACGGTTACTACTGGTACCCTCTACCAGGTCAGTCAGTAAAACCAACGGTTACTACTGGTACCCTCTACCAGGTCAGTCAGTAAAACCAACGGTTACTACTGGTACCCTCTACCAGGTCAGTCAGTAAAACCAACGGCTACTACTGGTACCCTCTACCAGGTCAGTCAGTAAAACCAACGGTTACTACTGGTACCCTCTACCAGGTCAGTCAGTAAAACCAACGGCTACTACTGGTACCCTCTACCAGGTCAGTCAGTAAAACCAACGGCTACTACTGGTACCCTCTACCAGGTCAGTCAGTAAAACCAACGGCTACTACTGGTACCCTCTACCAGGTCAGTCAGTAAAACCAACGGCTACTACTGGTACCCTCTACCAGGTCAGTCAGTAAAACCAACGGCTACTACTGGTACCCTCTACCAGGTCAGTCAGTAAAACCAACGGTTACTACTGGTACCCTCTACCAGGTCAGTCAGTAAAACCAACGGTTACTACTGGTACCCTCTACCAGGTCAGTCAGTAAAACCAACGGTTACTACTGGTACCCTCTACCAGGTCAGTCAGTAAAACCAACGGTTACTACTGGTACCCTCTACCAGGTCAGTCAGTAAAACCAACGGTTACTACTGGTACCCTCTACCAGGTCAGTCAGTAAAACCAACGGTTACTACTGGTACCCTCTACCAGGTCAGTCAGTAAAACCAACGGTTACTACTGGTACCCTCTACCAGGTCAGTCAGTAAAACCAACGGCTACTACTGGTACCCTCTACCAGGTCAGTCAGTAAAACCAACGGCTACTACTGGTACCCTCTACCAGGTCAGTCAGTAAAACCAACGGCTACTACTGGTACCCTCTACCAGGTCAGTCAGTAAAACCAACGGTTACTACTGGTACCCTCTACCAGGTCAGTCAGTAAAACCAACGGCTACTACTGGTACCCTCTACCAGGTCAGTCAGTAAAACCAACGGTTACTACTGGTACCCTCTACCAGGTCAGTCAGTAAAACCAACGGTTACTACTGGTACCCTCTACCAGGTCAGTCAGTAAAACCAACGGCTACTACTGGTACCCTCTACCAGGTCAGTCAGTAAAACCAACGGTTACTACTGGTACCCTCTACCAGGTCAGTCAGTAAAACCAACGGCTACTACTGGTACCCTCTACCAGGTCAGTCAGTAAAACCAACGGCTACTACTGGTACCCTCTACCAGGTCAGTCAGTAAAACCAACGGCTACTACTGGTACCCTCTACCAGGTCAGTCAGTAAAACCAACGGTTACTACTGGTACCCTCTACCAGGTCAGTCAGTAAAACCAACGGTTACTACTGGTACCCTCTACCAGGTCAGTCAGTAAAACCAACGGTTACTACTGGTACCCTCTACCAGGTCAGTCAGTAAAACCAACGGTTACTACTGGTACCCTCTACCAGGTCAGTCAGTAAAACCAACGGTTACTACTGGTACCCTCTACCAGGTCAGTCAGTAAAACCAACGGCTACTACTGGTACCCTCTACCAGGTCAGTCAGTAAAACCAACGGTTACTACTGGTACCCTCTACCAGGTCAGTCAGTAAAACCAACGGCTACTACTGGTACCCTCTACCAGGTCAGTCAGTAAAACCAACGGCTACTACTGGTACCCTCTACCAGGTCAGTCAGTAAAACCAACGGCTACTACTGGTACCCTCTACCAGGTCAGTCAGTAAAACCAACGGTTACTACTGGTACCCTCTACCAGGTCAGTCGGTAAATATATCAGGTTACAGATCTGGGGTAATAGTTAAGGGTGTTGGGTTGACAGTCTCAACCCCCCCGCCAGGTTCAAAGTTCAAACCACGGGATAAATTCGCTACAGTACTAATACTAGAGGTCACGTGTACGTACAGTCGTGTTGTGAAAATTCATATTTGTGTCATTCTCAAAACTTTTGACCACGACTGTACGTACACGCATGACCTTTCGCTGGGTCAACTTGTCCCTGTTGTCATCAACCCTGGAGATATTGGGGATATTGGGTTAAGATTTAGCAGAGTTGATAAGACATCCGATCATTGATGTCAATGGGAGATTTATGTAAATGTTCTGGAGTGTTCCGCATCATCTCAGTGTAGAATACATATAGAACTGCACATGTACGTTCAGTCATTATGTCCCTTCATCCTATAGAAACTGGTCTAATAGACGACAGTGACAGGTGCAGTGACGAGCACCATTATGGCTCCAGTCTGGCTCAGTTTCATGTTTTTCTATCCGTTTCCTAGGATACTGGTCTAATAGACTACAGTGACTGGTGCAGTGACGAGCACCATTATGGCTCTAGTCTGGCTCAGTTTCATGTTTTTCTGTCCATTTCCTAGGATACTGGTCTAATAGACTACAGTGACTGGTGCAGTGACGAGCACCATTATGGCTCCAGTCTGGCTCAGTTTCATGTTTTTCTATCCGTTTCCTAGGATACTGGTCTAATAGACGACAGTGACTGGTGCAGTGACGAGCACCATTATGGCTCTAGTCTGGCTCAGTTTCATGTTTTTCTGTCCATTTCCTAGGATACTGGTCTAATAGACTACAGTGACTGGTGCAGTGACGAGCACCATTATGGCTCTAGTCTGGCTCAGTTTCATGTTTTTCTGTCCATTTCCTAGGATACTGGTCTAATAGACTACAGTGACTGGTGCAGTGACGAGCACCATTATGGCTCCAGTCTGGCTCAGTTTCATGTTTTTCTATCCGTTTCCTAGGATACTGGTCTAATAGATGACAGTGACGAGCACCATTATGGCTCCAATCTGGCTCAGTTTCATGTTTTTCTATCCGTTTCCTAGGATACTGGTCTAATAGACTACAGTGACGAGCACCATTATGGCTCTAGTCTGGCTCAGTTTCATGTTTTTCTATCCGTTTCCTAGGATACTGGTCTAATAGACTACAGTGACGAGCACCATTATGGCTCTAGTCTGGCTCAGTTTCATGTTTTTCTATCCATTTCCTAGGATACTGGTCTAATAGACTACAGTGACGAGCACCATTATGGCTCCAATCTGGCTCAGTTTCATGTTTTTCTATCCGTTTCCTAGGATACTGGTCTAATAGACTACGGTGACAGGTGCAGTGACGAGTACCATTATGGCTCTAGTCTGGCTCAGTTTCATGTTTTTCTATCCGTTTCCTAGGATACTGGTCTAATAGACTACAGTGACGAGCACCATTATGGCTCTAGTCTGGCTCAGTTTCATGTTTTTCTATCCGTTTCCTAGGATACTGGTCTAATAGACTACAGTGACAAGCACCATTATGGCTCCAGTCTGGCTCAGTTTCATGTTTTTCTATCTGTTTCCTAGGAGGGATGCAGGACTATAACTACGTGTGGGGCCAGTGTCTAGAGATCACCTTGGAGCTGTCCTGTTGTAAATTCCCTCCAGAGAGTGATCTGCCTGGGCTCTGGGACGCCAACCGGGCCGCGCTGCTGGCATACATGCAACAGGTCCATCTGGGTCAGTACCACTCTGTCTGTTGTGGGTTAGTACCACGCTGTCTGTTGTGGGTTAGTACCACGCTGTCTGTTGTGGGTTAGTACCACGCTGTCTGTTGTGGGTTAGTACCACGCTGTCTGTTGTGGGTTAGTACCACGCTGTCTGTTGTGGGTTAGTACCACGCTGTCTATCGTGGGTTAGTACCACGCTGTCTATCGTGGGTTAGTACCATGCTGTCAATCGTGGGTTAGTACCATGCTGTCCATCGTGGGTTAGTACCATGCTGTCCATCGTGGGTTAGTACCACTCTTGTCTATCGTGGGTTAGTACCATACTGTCCATCATGGGTTAGTACCACTCTGTCTATCGTGGGTTAGTACCATACTGTCTGTCGTGGGTTAGTACCATGCTGTCTATCGTGGGTTAGTACCACTCTGTCTGTCGTGGGTTAGTACCATGCTGTCTGTCATGGGTTAGTACCATGCTGTCTGTCGTGGGTCAGTACCACGCTGTCTATCGTGGGTTAGTACCATACTGTCTATCGTGGGTTAGTACCGTGCTGTCTATCGTGGGTTAGTACCGCGCTGTCTATCGTGGGTTAGTACCACGCTGTCTGTCGTGGGTCAGTACCACGCTGTCTGTCGTGGGTCAGTACCACGCTGTCTGTCGTGGGTTAGTACCACGCTGTCTATCGTGGGTTAGTACCATACTGTCTATCGTGGGTTAGTACCGTGCTGTCTGTCATGGGTTAGTACCACACTGTCTATCGTGGGTCAGTACCACGCTGTCTGTCGTGGGTCAGTACCACGCTGTCTGTCGTGGGTTAGTACCACGCTGTCTATCGTGGGTTAGTACCATACTGTCTGTCGTGGGTCAGTACCACGCTGTCTGTCGTGGGTCAGTACCACGCTGTCTGTCGTGGGTTAGTACCACACTGTCTATCGTGGGTCAGTACCACGCTGTCTGTCGTGGGTCAGTACCACGCTGTCTGTCGTGGGTTAGTACCACGCTGTCTGTCGTGGGTTAGTACCATGCTGTCTATCGTGGGTTAGTACCATGCTGTCTATCGTGGGTTAGTACCGTGCTGTCTCGTGGGTTAGTACCGTGCTGTCTCGTGGGTTAGTACCGTGCTGTCTCGTGGGTTAGTACCATGCTGTCTATCGTGGGTTAGTACCATGCTGTCTCGTGGGTTAGTACCATGCTGTCTATCGTGGGTTAGTACCGTGCTGTCTCGTGGGTTAGTACCACGCTGTCTGTCGTGGGTTAGTACCGTGCTGTCTCGTGGGTTAGTACCACGCTGTCTGTCGTGGGTTAGTACCGTGCTGTCTCGTGGGTTAGTACCATGCTGTCTGTCGTGGGTTAGTACCGTGCTGTCTATCGTGGGTTAGTACCACTCTGTCTATCGTGGGTTAGTACCATACTGTCTGTCGTGGGTTAGTACCATGCTGTCTATCGTGGGTTAGTACCAACCACTCTGTCTGTCGTGGGTTAGTACCATGCTGTCTGTCGTGGGTTAGTACCATGCTGTCTGTCGTGGGTCAGTACCACGCTGTCTATCGTGGGTTAGTACCATACTGTCTATCGTGGGTTAGTACCATACTGTCTATCGTGGGTTAGTACCGTGCTGTCTATCGTGGGTTAGTACCACGCTGTCTATCGTGGGTTAGTACCACACTGTCTATCGTGGGTCAGTACCACGCTGTCTGTCGTGGGTCAGTACCACGCTGTCTGTCGTGGGTTAGTACCACGCTGTCTGTCGTGGGTTAGTACCATGCTGTCTATCGTGGGTTAGTACCATGCTGTCTATCGTGGGTTAGTACCGTGCTGTCTCGTGGGTTAGTACCGTGCTGTCTCGTGGGTTAGTACCGTGCTGTCTCTCGTGGGTTAGTACCATGCTGTCTATCGTGGGTTAGTACCATGCTGTCTGTCGTGGGTTAGTACCATGCTGTCTATCGTGGGTTAGTACCGTGCTGTCTCGTGGGTTAGTACCACGCTGTCTGTCGTGGGTTAGTACCCGTGCTGTCTCGTGGGTTAGTACCACGCTGTCTGTCGTGGGTTAGTACCCGTGCTGTCTCGTGGGTTAGTACCATGCTGTCTGTCGTGGGTTAGTACCGTGCTGTCTATCGTGGGTTAGTACCACTCTGTCTATCGTGGGTTAGTACCATACTGTCTGTCGTGGGTTAGTACCATGCTGTCTATCGTGGGTTAGTACCAACCACTCTGTCTGTCGTGGGTTAGTACCATGCTGTCTGTCGTGGGTTAGTACCATGCTGTCTGTCGTGGGTCAGTACCACGCTGTCTATCGTGGGTTAGTACCATACTGTCTATCGTGGGTTAGTACCATACTGTCTATCGTGGGTTAGTACCGTGCTGTCTATCGTGGGTTAGTACCACGCTGTCTATCGTGGGTTAGTACCACGCTGTCTGTCGTGGGTCAGTACCACGCTGTCTGTCGTGGGTCAGTACCACGCTGTCTGTCGTGGGTTAGTACCACGCTGTCTATCGTGGGTTAGTACCATACTGTCTATCGTGGGTTAGTACCGTGCTGTCTGTCGTGGGTAAGTACCACACTGTCTATCGTGGGTCAGTACCACGCTGTCTGTCGTGGGTCAGTACCACGCTGTCTGTCGTGGGTTAGTACCACGCTGTCTATCGTGGGTTAGTACCATACTGTCTATCGTGGGTCAGTACCACGCTGTCTGTCGTGGGTCAGTACCACGCTGTCTGTCGTGGGTTAGTACCACACTGTCTATCGTGGGTCAGTACCACGCTGTCTGTCGTGGGTCAGTACCACGCTGTCTGTCGTGGGTTAGTACCACGCTGTCTGTCGTGGGTTAGTACCATGCTGTCTATCGTGGGTTAGTACCATGCTGTCTATCGTGGGTTAGTACTGTGCTGTCTCGTGGGTTAGTACCGTGCTGTCTCGTGGGTTAGTACCGTGCTGTCTCGTGGGTTAGTACCGTGCTGTCTCGTGGGTTAGTACCATGCTGTCTATCGTGGGTTAGTACCGTGCTGTCTATCGTGGGTTAGTACCGTGCTGTCTCGTGGGTTAGTACCGTGCTGTCTCGTGGGTTAGTACCACGCTGTCTGTCGTGGGTTAGTACCGTGCTGTCTCGTGGGTTAGTACCACGCTGTCTGTCGTGGGTTAGTACCGTGCTGTCTCGTGGGTTAGTACCATGCTGTCTGTCGTGGGTTAGTACCGTGCTGTCTATCGTGGGTTAGTACCACGCTGTCCATCGTAAATACAATCAAATCAATCAATACTTCTGTACAGTGTTTCACTACCAAGTGGTGGCTTGATAATTTCAATGGTAGAATGATTCATTTAGGTATGAATCGTTTAGGTAGTACGATTCATTTAGGTATGAATCGTTTAGGTAGTACGATTCATTAAGGTAAGAATCGTTTAGGTAGTACGATTAATTTAGTTATGAATCGTTTAGGTAGTACGATTAATTTAGGTATGAATCGTTTAGGTAGTACGATTCATTTAGGTATGAATCGTTTAGGTAGTACGATTCATTTAGGTATGAATCGTTTAGGTAGTACGATTCATTTAGGTATGAATCGTTTAGGTAGTACGATTCATTTAGGTATGAATCGGTAAGGTAGTACGATTCATTTAGGTATGAATCGTTTAGGTAGTACGATTCATTTAGGTATGAATCGTTTAGGTAGTACGATTCATTTAGGTAAGAATCGTTTAGGTAGTACGATTCATTCAAGATATGTGGATATTGAATGTAAGCATAAGATAATTCTGTAAAAAAAAAAAAAATCCCAATGTTATGTCACATGCTGAAAAGCCCCCAGGGACTAAAATAGATCTACAGATCAGATCTCACAACAATGGTCTACCCTGGGATGACTCCTGGTCCGGGTCAGTCATCACGGTCTTCTACCCTGGGATGACTCCTGGTCCGGGTCAGTCATCACGGTCTTCTACCCTGGGACGACTCCTGGTCCGGGTCAGTCATCACGGTCTACCCTGGGACGACTCCTGGTCCGGGTCAGTCATCACGGTCTTCTACCCTGGGATGACTCCTGGTCTAAGTCAGTCATCACGGTCTTCTACCCTGGGATGACTCCTGGTCCGGGTCAGTCATCACAGTCTACCCTGGGATGACTCCTGGTCTAAGTCAGTCATCACGGTGTAAAGTAGTGCACTATATAGGGAATAGGGTGCCATTTGGGATGCACAGGGAGAGTCCGTGTGATGCTTGGTGCCTCAACTGACATCACAACAATCACCACTGTAATGTGACCCTGGCTAAAAGATCATATTAATTAACCAACAGAAGCTCCCCCTGTAGTCCAGTCAAAAGCTTTTCTAGAATAGTCTGACTGTTCTCCTGTGTTGTGTCGAGGTAAACACAGAATAGGGAGACTGTTCTCCTGTGTTGTGTCGAGGTAAACACAGAATAGTCTGACTGTTCTCCTGTGTTGTGTCGAGGTAAACACAGAATAGTCTGACTGTTCTCCTGTGTTGTGTCGAGGTAAACACAGAATAGTCTGACTGTTCTCCTGTGTTGTGTCGAGGTAAACACAGAATAGTCTGACTGTTCTCCTGTGTTTGTCGAGGTCGAGGTAAACACAGAATAGGAGACTGTTCTCCTGTGTTGTGTCGAGGTAAACACAGAATAGTCTGACTGTTCTCCTGTGTTGTGTCGAGGTAAACACAGAATAGTCTGACTGTTCTCCTGTGTTGTGTCGAGGTAAACACAGAATAGTCTGACTGTTCTCCTGTGTTGTGTCGAGGTAAACACAGAATAGGTCTGACTGTTCTCCTGTGTTGTGTCGAGGTAAACACAGAATAGGGAGACTGTTCTCCTGTGTTGTGTCGTAAACACAGTAGGTCTGAACACAGAATAGTCTGACTGTTCTCCTGTGTTGTGTCGAGGTAAACACAGAATAGGGAGACTGTTCTCCTGTGTTGTGTCGAGGTAAAACAGAATAGTCTGACTGTTCTCCTGTGTTGTGTCGAGGTAAACGCAGAATAGTCTGACTGTTCTCCTGTGTTGTGTCGAGGTAAACACAGAATAGTCTGACTGTTCTCCTGTGTTGTGTCGAGGTAAACACAGAATAGTCTGACTGTTCTCCTGTGTTGTGTCGAGGTAAACACAGAATAGTCTGACTGTTCTCCTGTGTTGTGTCGAGGTAAACACAGAATAGTCTGACTGTTCTCCTGTGTTGTGTCGAGGTAAACACAGAATAGTCTGACTGTTCTCCTGTGTTGTGTCGAGGTAAACACAGAATAGTCTGACTGTTCTCCTGTGTTGTGTCGAGGTAAACACAGAATAGTCTGACTGTTCTCCTGTGTTGTGTCGAGGTAAACACAGAATAGGGTGACTGTTCTCCTGTGTTGTGTCGAGGTAAACACAGAATAGGGAGACTGTTCTCCTGTGTTGTGTCGAGGTAAACACAGAATAGTCTGACTGTTCTCCTGTGTTGTGTCGAGGTAAACACAGAATAGTCTGACTGTTCTCCTGTGTTGTGTCGAGGTAAACACAGAATAGTCTGACTGTTCTCCTGTGTTGTGTCGAGGTAAACACAGAATAGTCTGACTGTTCTCCTGTGTTGTGTCGAGGTAAACACAGAATAGTCTGACTGTTCTCCTGTGTTGTGTCGAGGTAAACACAGAATAGTCTGACTGTTCTCCTGTGTTGTGTCGAGGTAAACACAGAATGGTCTGACTGTTCTCCTGTGTTGTGTCGTAAACACAGAATAGTAAACACAGAATAGTCTGACTGTTCTCCTGTGTTGTGTCGAGGTAAACACAGAATAGTCTGACTGTTCTCCTGTGTTGTGTCGAGGTAAACACAGAATAGTCTGACTGTTCTCCTGTGTTGTGTCGAGGTAAACACAGAATAGTCTGACTGTTCTCCTGTGTTGTGTCGAGGTAAACACAGAATAGGTTGACGAAGGCTTCATTCATTCCAGTAAAGTTAAGAAGGGGGAAACTCCGCCCCTTTCTGAATAGTTAATGGTGTATCGTCTAACTAACAGCCGGACAATTGGAGTAGCAGCGCGCAAGCTCCGCCCACCTGAGGATCTATTTCCTGTGTGTGAGGGGGAGGGGCGAATCTCACTGGATTGATTACGTTCATTTTACTCCTGTGAATCTTTCATAGTCTTTGCTTGTGTCTGTCGTTTTTTAATGTTTACTAATTAGATGAGCTGAAATGAAAGCAACTTCCTGAAAATGAACACTGGGACGATAGTGATATTATGTCTGTTTAGATAGATGTGATCTAGAGCCAAGCCTGTTGATCTTTAATCTGAGGCTATCCTGCTAGTGACGCAACATGTTGAATTATGCAACAGAACTTGACAACAGTAATGAATGAGGCTGTCTAGACAGAGCTAGTGGTTGCAGGCCAGTTCCACCTACGTTAATTTATTCATATATGCACATCACCTAGTATGTTTATGCAAATGAGGCATATATACTTTTGTTTATTTTAACACATATTGTTTTGAAATACCAGATACCATTACAAAATGTGCATATGAGTGAATTCTAAGAAAATAAAAGTGAAATTTGACAAATTGAGTACCAAAATCCCAGGTGTTATTTGTCTGTTCCAGTAAAATGTTTTATGTGCTATAATCCAGTCGATACCTGATGGAGTTTTGGAGGAATTTAATCTGTTGTTCAACTGTTCATCAACAATCTATTTATTATAATGGATGACCGTTGCTGAATTAAGAACCAGTTGGCTTGGCTGGTGTTGATTGTCTTTCTCTCCTTCCGTCCCGCTGTGTGTGTGTGTGTGTGTGTGTGTGTGTGTGTGTGTGTGTGTGTGTGTGTGTGTGTGTGTGTGTGTGTGTGTGTGTGTGTGTGTGTGTGTGTGTGTGTGTGTGTGTGTGTGTGTGTGCGTGTGTCTCTAGGTGTGAAAGGGCAGGTGTTGGACGCGGAGGGAAACCCATCGCAGAATGCTCTGGTGGAGGTGGAGGGGAGACAGAACCTCTGTCCCTTCAGAACCGACCGCCATGGAGAATACTACAGACTGCTGCTGCCAGGCAACTACACCTTTAGGGTGAGACAGCACCCTCTGGTGGTAGTACTGATAATTTAGGTTTATTCAACTACTGCTGCTGCCAGGCAACTACACCTTTAGGGTGAGACAGCACCCTCTGGTGGTAGTACTGATAGTTTAGGTTTATTCAACTACTGCTGCTGTCTCAGATGGCACCCTATTCCCTATGTAGTGCACTACTTTTGACCAGAGCCCTATTCCACTATATAGGGAATAGGGTGCCATTTGGGACCGGTCTGTGTATCTGGGTGGTAGTTCTTTATTTGGACGGTGAAGCTAAAATGTTTAATTTGGCTCTATTACTCCCAGCATTTTGGATTTGAGATAAAAAAAAAATGTTTCATATGAGGCGAATGTACAAAATGTCACCTTTTTATTTGAGGGTTTTTTCATACATATTTGTTTTAACGTTTAGAAATGAAAGCACTTTTTATTTAGGGTCCGATTTCAAAATCTGTGATGCGAAGAACGCTGAATCACGGAATCTAGACAATAAAACGGAATTCAACACTATTCAAAAATATATATGGAATATAGTAGGAAATCAACTAAATGTATTAATTTGCCCACGTTTATAATAAGAAGAGAACAGAATGCGTCAGTGATTCGTATTTCTTTCAAGTTTCTGAACCGGCATCGAGAATTCCCCCGGTCTGCGTATGTTCCCGGCTACCACTCGGTGTAGCTGTTAGCGACGATGCTAATAAAACGACAACAGTCTTCTGGCAGATGGAAAGGCTTTCACAGAAAAACCTTCTCAATTAAAATGTTAACTACAAAGTAGCCTATTGCGTTTCCTGGCAGAATTAGATCATGATTATTTGATTCAGTCCGGTGGATGTTAGAGTGTATTATTTGATTCAGTGTGGTGGATGTTAGAGTGTATTATTTGATTCAGTGTGGTGGATGTTAGAGTGTATTATTTGATTCAGTGCGGTGGATGTTAGAGTGTATTATTTGATTCAGTGCGGTGGATGTTAGAGTGTATTATTTGATTCAGTGTGGTGGATGTTAGAGTGTATTATTTGATTCAGTGTGGTGGATGTTAGAGTGTATTATTTGATTCAGTGTGGTGGATGTTAGAGTGTATTATTTGATTCAGTGTGGTGGATGTTAGAGTGTATTATTTGATTCAGTGCGGTGGATGTTAGAGTGTATTATTTGATTCAGTGTGGTGGATGTTAGAGTGTATTATTTGATTCAGTGTGGTGGATGTTAGAGTGTATTATTTGATTCAGTGTGGTGGATGTTAGAGTGTATTATTTGATTCAGTCCGGTGGATGTTAGAGTGTATTATTTGATTCAGTGGGGTGGATGTTAGAGTGTATTATTTGATTCAGTGCGGTGGATGTTAGAGTGTATTATTTGATTCAGTGCGGTGGATGTTAGAGTGTATTATTTGATTCAGTGCGGTGGATGTTAGAGTGTATTATTTGATTCAGTGCGGTGGATGTTAGAGTGTATTATTTGATTCAGTGTGGTGGATGTTAGAGTGTATTATTTGATTCAGTGTGGTGGATGTTAGAGTGTATTATTTGATTCAGTGTGGTGGATGTTAGAGTGTATTATTTGATTCAGTGTGGTGGATGTTAGAGTGTATTATTTGATTCAGTGCGGTGGATGTTAGAGTGTATTATTTGATTCAGTGCGGTGGATGTTAGAGTGTATTATTTGATTCAGTGTGGTGGATGTTAGAGTGTATTATTTGATTCAGTGCGGTGGATGTTAGAGTGTATTATTTGATTCAGTGTGGTGGATGTTAGAGTGTATTATTTGATTCAGTCCGGTGGATGTTAGAGTGTATTATTTGATTCAGTGTGGTGGATGTTCAGTGTGGATTATTTGATTCAGTGCGGTGGATGTTAGAGTGTATTATTTGATTCAGTGTGGTGGATGTTAGAGTGTATTATTTGATTCAGTGTGGTGGATGTTAGAGTGTATTATTTGATTCAGTGTGGTGGATGTTAGAGTGTATTATTTGATTTCAGTGTATTATTTGATTCAGTGCGGTGGATGTTAGAGTGTATTATTTGATTCAGTGCGGTGGATGTTAGAGTGTATTATTTGATTCAGTGTGGTGGATGTTAGAGTGTATTATTTGATTCAGTGCGGTGGATGTTAGAGTGTATTATTTGATTCAGTGCGGTGGATGTTAGAGTGTATTATTTGATTCAGTGCGGTGGATGTTAGAGTGTATTATTTGATTCAGTGCGGTGGATGTTAGAGTGTATTATTTGATTCAGTGCGGTGGATGTTAGAGTGTATTATTTGATTCAGTGCAGTGTGGTGGTGGATGTATTATTTTAGAGTGTATTATTTGATTCAGTGCGGTGGATGTTAGAGTGTATTATTTGATTCAGTGTGGTGGATGTTAGAGTGTATTATTTGATTCAGTGCGGTGGATGTTAGAGTGTATTATTTGATTCAGTGTGGTGGATGTTAGAGTGTATTATTTGATTCAGTGTGGTGGATGTTAGAGTGTATTATTTGATTCAGTGTGGTGGATGTTAGAGTGTATTATTTGATTCAGTGTGGTGGATGTTAGAGTGTATTATTTGATTCAGTGCGGTGGATGTTAGGTGTATTATTTGATTCAGTGTGGTGGATGTTAGAGTGTATTATTTGATTCAGTGCGGTGGATGTTAGAGTGTATTATTTGATTCAGTGTGGTGGATGTATTATTTGATTCAGTGTATTATTTGATTTTCAGTGTGGTGGATGTTAGAGTGTATTATTTGATTCAGTGCGGTGGATGTTAGAGTGTATTATTTGATTCAGTGTGGTGGATGTTAGAGTGTATTATTTGATTCAGTGCGGTGGATGTTAGAGTGTATTATTTGATTCAGTGTGGTGGATGTTAGAGTGTATTATTTGATTCAGTGTGGTGGATGTTAGAGTGTATTATTTGATTCAGTGCGGTGGATGTTAGAGTGTATTATTTGATTCAGTGTGGTGGATGTTAGAGTGTATTATTTGATTCAGTGCGGTGGATGTTAGAGTGTATTATTTGATTCAGTGTGGTGGATGTTAGAGTGTATTATTTGATTCAGTGCGGTGGATGTTAGAGTGTATTATTTGATTCAGTGCGGTGGATGTTAGAGTGTATTATTTGATTCAGTCGGTGGATGTTAGAGTATTATTTGATTCAGTGTGGTGGATGTTAGGTGTATTATTTGATTCATGTGTTAGAGTGTATTATTTGATTCAGTGTGGTGGATGTTAGAGTGTATTATTTGATTCAGTGATTCGGTGGATGTTAGAGTGTATTATTTGATTCAGTGTGGTGGATGTTAGAGTGTATTATTTGATTCAGTGTGGTGGATGTTAGAGTGTATTATTTGATTCAGTGTATTATTTGGTGGATGTTAGAGTGTATTATTTGATTCAGTGCGGTGGATGTTAGAGTGTATTATTTGATTCAGTGTGGTGGATGTTAGAGTGTATTATTTGATTCAGTGTGGTGGATGTTAGAGTGTATTATTTGATTCAGTGCGGTGGATGTTAGAGTGTATTATTTGATTCAGTGTGGTGGATGTTAGAGTGTATTATTTGATTCAGTGCGGTGGATGTTAGAGTGTATTATTTGATTCAGTGCGGTGGATGTTAGAGTGTATTATTTGATTCAGTGCGGTGGATGTTAGAGTGTATTATTTGATTCAGTGTGGTGGATGTTAGAGTGTATTATTTGATTCAGTGTGGTGGATGTTAGAGTGTATTATTTGATTCAGTGCGGTGGATGTTAGAGTGTATTATTTGATTCAGTGTGGTGGATGTTAGAGTGTATTATTTGATTCAGTGTGGTGGGTGGTATTATTTGTTGGATGAGTGTATTATTTGATTCAGTGTGGTGGATGTTAGAGTGTATTATTTGATTCAGTGCGGTGGATGTTATTTGATTCAGTGTGGTGGATGTTAGAGTGTATTATTTGATTCAGTGCGGTGGATGTTAGAGTGTATTATTTGATTCAGTGCGGTGGATGTTAGAGTGTATTATTTGATTCAGTGCGGTGGATGTTAGAGTGTATTATTTGATTCAGATGTTAGAGTGTATTATTTGATTCAGTGCGGTGGATGTTAGAGTGTATTATTTGATTCAGTGCGGTGGATGTTAGAGTGTATTATTTGATTCAGTGCGGTGGATGTTAGAGTGTATTATTTGATTCAGTGTGGTGGATGTTAGAGTGTATTATTTGATTCAGTGCGGTGGATGTTAGAGTGTATTATTTGATTCAGTGCGGTGGATGTTAGAGTGTATTATTTGATTCAGTGCGGTGGATGTTAGAGTGTATTATTTGATTCAGTGTGGTGGATGTTAGAGTGTATTATTTGATTCAGTGCGGTGGATGTTAGAGTGTATTATTTGATTCAGTGTGGTGGATGTTAGAGTGTATTATTTGATTCAGTGTGGTGGATGTTAGAGTGTATTATTTGATTCAGTGTGGTGGATGTTAGAGTGTATTATTTGATTCAGTGCGGTGGATGTTAGAGTGTATTATTTGATTCAGTGTGGTGGATGTTAGAGTGTATTATTTGATTCAGTGCGGTGGATGTTAGAGTGTATTATTTGATTCAGTGTGGTGGATGTTAGAGTGTATTATTTGATTCAGCAACGGTGGATGTTAGAGTGTATTATTTGATTCAGTGGATGTGGATGTTAAGTGTATTATTTGATTCAGTGCGGTGGATGTTAGAGTGTATTATTTGATTCAGTGCGGTGGATGTTAGAGTGTATTATTTGATTCAGTGCGGTGGATGTTAGAGTGTATTATTTGATTCAGTGCGGTGGATGTTAGAGTGTATTATTTGATTCAGTATTATTTGATTCAGTGTGGTGGATGTTAGAGTGTATTATTTGATTCAGTGCGGTGGATGTTACAGTGTATTATTTGATTCAGTGCGGTGGATGTTATTCAGTGTATTGTTTGTATTATTTGATTCAGTGTGGTGGATTCAGTGTGGTGGATGTTAGAGTGTATTATTTGATTCAGTGCGGTGGATGTTAGAGTGTATTATTTGATTTGGTGGATGTTAGAGTGTATTATTTGATTCAGTGCGGTGGATGTTAGAGTGTATTATTTGATTCAGTGAGGTGGATGTTTGTATTAATAATTACATTATTATTAACAGAAACAGTGTTTGGGCTAACAGTAACCTCTAACAGCAACAGTGTTTGGCTAACAGTAGCCTCGGCTAACAGCAACAGTGTTTGGCTAATGTTAGAGTTGCGTAAATTCAAATCTGGTATCAGGATAAATATAACAATGAGTCACCGATTTTATACTATGTATTTTTTATTAGCTAAGTAATAAATGGCAAATGCAACTTTCGTATATACGGGCTCACTGTAATACCACGCAGGGCAGAACAGAGAACTGACAAGACGTATGTAAAACAGCATTCTTTATACTGTGATAGACAGTTCCAACCCGTCTGTTGGCCTATCACAGTAGACGCTGGGCGTGGTTTAAAATTGCTCAGCCTATTGCAGGCGCTCAGGCGGGTCCCCGCCTCTTGGCGCTTCTGTTGATAGATGTAAATGTTGCTTGTGAAGAACATCCAGGCTCTCATGCTCCATACCGTTATCTCGCACCTGGCTCCTGTTATCTAACAAAAACCGCTTGTTCTCGCAACACCCCCCTCTGAATGTGCCCCCCTCCCAACTCATTGAACAGTTCCTGTCTTCATGCTACTCTGTATTTTTCCATCATGAGAAAGTCCCACGGCCCTGAAACAGTTAACAATGTTTCAAGTCAGCTATGTTGCATAACACATACATACATCCACACAAGCCAACAGCAGATAATATTCTATCATATATATGGTAATGGCTATAATGTAAAATACAGGATCCAACACTAACAGTAGCCTCAGCTAACAGCAGCAGTGTTTGGCTAACAGTAGCCTAGGCTAACAGCAGCAGTGTTTTTCTAACAGTAGCCTCAGCTAACAGCAACAGTGTTTGGGCTAGCAGTAGCCTCGGCTAACAGTAACAGTGTTTGGGCTAACAGTAGCCTCGGCTAACAGTAACAGTGTTTGGGCTAACAGTAGCCTCGGCTAACAGCAACAGTGTTTGGGCTAACAGTAGCCTCAGCTAACAGCAACAGTGTTTGGCTAACAGTAGCCTCAGCTAACAGCAACAGTGTTTGGCTAACAGTAGCCTAGGCTAACAGCAGCAGTGTTTGGCTAACAGTAGCCTAGGCTAACAGCAACAGTGTTTGGGCTAACAGTAGCCTCGGCTAACAGCAACAGTGTTTGGGCTAGCAGTAGCCTAGGCTAACAGCAACAGTGTTTGGGCTAACAGTAGCCTAGGCTAACAGCAACAGTGTTTGGGCTAACAGTAGCCTAGGCTAACAGCAGCAGTGTTTGGCTAACAGTAGACAAGGCTAACAGCAACAGTGTTTGGGCTAGCAGTAGCCTAGGCTAACAGCAGCAGTGTTTGGGCTAACAGTAGCCTAGGCTAACAGCAACAGTGTTTGGGCTAACAGTAGCCTAGGCTAACAGCAGCAGTGTTTGTCTAACAGTAGACAAGGCTAACAGCAACAGTGTTTGGGCTAGCAGTAGCCTAGGCTAACAGCAGCAGTGTTTGTCTAACAGTAGACAAGGCTAACAGCAACAGTGTTTGGGCTAACAGTAGCCTAGGCTAACAGCAGCAGTGTTTGTCTAACAGTAGACAAGGCTAACAGCAACAGTGTTTGGGCTAGCAGTAGCCTGGGCTAACAGCAACAGTGTTTGGGCTAACAGTAGCCTAGGCTAACAGCAGCAGCGTTTGGCTAACAGTAGCCTAGGCTAACAGCAACAGTGTTTGGGCTAACAGTAGCCTCGGCTAACAGCAACAGTGTTTGGGCTAGCAGTAGCCTAGGCTAACAGCAACAGTGTTTGTCTAACAGTAGACAAGGCTAACAGCAACAGTGTTTGGGCTAACAGTAGCCTAGGCTAACAGCAGCAGTGTTTGTCTAACAGTAGACAAGGCTAACAGCAACAGTGTTTGGGCTAACAGTAGCCTAGGCTAACAGCAGCAGTGTTTGTCTAACAGTAGACAAGGCTAACAGCAACAGTGTTTGGGCTAGCAGTAGCCTGGGCTAACAGCAACAGTGTTTGGGCTAGCAGTAGCCTAGGCTAACAGCAGCAGTGTTTGGGCTATCAGTAGCCTAGGCTAACAGCAGATAATATTCAATCATATATATGGTAATGGCTATAGTGCATAACACAGAAACCTCATATGGGTCATTTGTTTAGCCAACTCTACCATCGCACGTGTGCTAGAAAAACACCACTAAACAGCAGCCTCGTTGGGGTGCACAGGGGAATTAAAGGGGAACGATACCCCAAAACTTAACATTTCCTAGACCTCAAAAATGGTCTCCTGATGTGGTTTAAACATTGTTGTGGATTTTAGAAAATCCCAGTTTATATTTTAATAAATAATAATAATGGATTTTATAGGGCTCTGCTTTATGTTTCTTTGAAGGTATTTTTTAAACATTTATTTAACCTTTATTTAACTAGGCAAGTCAGTTAAGAACAAATTCTTATCTTCAATGACGGTCTAGGAACAGTGGGTTGACTGCCTGTCTCATAAGCATTTGGACAAATGTACCTCCTATGTGTATTAAAGTAGTCAAAAGTGGAGTATTTGGTCCCATATTCCTAGCAAGCAATGACTTCATCGAACTTATGACTCTACAAACTTGTTGGATGCATGTTTGCTGTTTGACCCCCCCTCCTCCCTCCCTCCCCCCCCCCCCCCTCCCTCCCTCCCTCCCTAAATACAACACTGAGATTAGACTGGGACCGGTAGGAATTATTTAACTGCTCTCAAATCAACCAAAGAGGGTGGAGGGTCAACTTTCTCTCAGTGGCATGGAGAGGACATGGGGCTTTGGTCAAACTAGTGCACTATATAGGGATTAGGGTGCCGTTTAGGATACAATCTAGAGTGAGACAATCCTATGGGCTCTAAATCCAAAAGTAGTGCACTCTATATAGGGATTAGGGTGCCGTTTTGGACACGGCCTCAATGAGTGTTTCTCAGTGTTTTTATTTTGAGCCAGCTCATACAAAGCCACGTGGGTGGTCCTCCCGGGTGGTGTGGTGCAGTAGCACGTATGAGGTCCACAGTCTCCCAGTCTCCCACAGTCTCCCACAGTCTCCAGTAAACATCTGATCAACGGACAGATAACAACCTTTCCTCTAACAGACGGCTCAGAGAAAGCACCAGAACATTTAACAACAACAGAGACATTTAACAACAACGGAGATATTTAACAACAACAGAGATATTTAACAACAACAGAGATATTTAACAACAACAGAGATATTTAACAACAACAGAGATATTTAACAACAACAGAGATATTTAACAACAGAGACATTTAACAACAACAGAGATATTTAACAACAACAGAGATATTTAACAACAACAGAGATATTTAACAACAACGGAGACATTTAACAGAGATATTTAACAACAGAGATATTTAACAATTTAACAACAACGGAGACATTTAACAACAACGGAGATATTTAACAACAACAGAGATATTTAACAACAACAGAGATATTTAACAACAACAGAGATATTTAACAACAACAGAGATATTTAACAACAACAGAGACATTTAACAACAACAGAGACATTTAACAACAACGGAGATATTTAACAACAACAGAGATATTTAACAACAACAGAGACATTTAACAACAACAGAGACATTTAACAACGGAGATATTTAACAACAACGGAGATATTTAACAACAACGGAGATATTTAACAACAACGGAGACATTTAACAACAACGGAGACATTTAACAACAACGGAGACATTTAACAACAACGGAGACATTTAACAACAACGGAGACATTTAACAACAACGGAGACATTTAACAACAACGGAGATATTTAACAACAACGGAGACATTTAACAACAACGGAGACATTTAACAACAACGGAGACATTTAACAACAACGGAGACATTTAACAACAACGGAGACATTTAACAACAACAGAGATATTTAACAACAACAGAGATATTGTGAAACCATGAGAATAAAAATGTTTTATACTTTAATTATATTCATCCCATTTGTTCAGACAGAATAGACACTTGATCTACAGTACAATACTGTATCTTTAGTTAGTATACAGCTGGGTATGAATCAATCTACAGTACAATACTGTATCTTTAGTTAGTATACAGCTGGGTATGAATCAATCTACAGTACAATACTGTATCTTTAATTAGTATACAGCTGGGTATGAATCAATCTACAGTACAATACTGTATCTTTAGTTAGTATACATCTGGGTATGAATCAATCTACAGTACAATACTGTATCTTTAGTTAGTATACATCTGGGTATGAATCAATCTACAGTACAATACTGTATCTTTAGTTAGTATACAGCTGGGTATGAATCAATCTACAGTACAATACTGTATCTTTAGTTAGTATACAGCTGGGTATGAATCAATCTACAGTACAATACTGTATCTTTAGTTAGTATACAGCTGGGTATGAATCAATCTACAGTACAATACTGTATCTTTAGTTAGTATACAGCTGGGTATGAATCAATCTACAGTACAATACTGTATCTTTAGTTAGTATACATCTGGGTATGAATCAATCTACAGTACAATACTGTATCTTTAGTTAGTATACAGCTGGGTATGAATCAATCTACAGTACAATACTGTATCTTTAGTTAGTATACAGCTGGGTATGAATCAATCTACAGTACAATACTGTATCTTTAGTTAGTATACAGCTGGGTATGAATCAATCTACAGTACAATACTGTATCTTTAGTTAGTATACAGCTGGGTATGAATCAATCTACAGTACAATACTGTATCTTTAGTTAGTATACAGCTGGGTATGAATCAATCTACAGTACAATACTGTATCTTTAGTTAGTATACAGCTGGGTATGAATCAATCTACAGTACAATACTGTATCTTTATTAGTATACAGCTGGGTATGAATCAATCTACAGTACAATACTGTATCTTTAGTTAGTATACAGCTGGGTATGAATCAATCTACAGTACAATACTGTATCTTTAGTTAGTATACAGCTGGGTATGAATCAATCTACAGTACAATACTGTATCTTTAGTTAGTATACAGCTGGGTATGAATCAATCTACAGTACAATACTGTATCTTTAGTTAGTATACAACTGGGTATGAATCAATCTACAGTACAATACTGTATCTTTAGTTAGTATACAACTGGGTATGAATCAATCAATCAATCGTATCAAATCAATCAATGTGATTGACATATTTGCCTGTGTGTCAAGTTTACTCAACATTGTAATAATTGATCAATACATTAACTAATCGATCGATGTGATCGACAGGTGACGTTCCCGGGCCACCAGGTGTTGACGGAGACGTTAACGGTCCCGTACGGTCCCGACTCATTCTCGGCCCTCGTCCACAACTTCCAGCTGCAGAGGTCCGCAGCCGCCACCCCTGGTCCCAGCCGCCCCACCCAGTCCTGCACCCCACCCCAGGTCTGGAGGCCCCTGGGTGGCCACTCTCCCAGCCTGGGCCCCTCGGGCGTCACCATCCTCCTGGTTCTCCTGGTTCTCCGGGATACCATGTTACTGTGACCGAGAGACGGGCCACGTCCCAAATGGAACCTGTTTCCTGTGTAGTGTAGGACTCTGGTCGAAAGTAGTGCACTATATAGGGGATAGGATGCCATTTGGGACGTATCCATGGAGACGGACAGACAGACTGACTGAGATGGGATCTCCCAGTCCAGAGACATTCTCTTTTTTTTTCTCAGTATTTTTGTACAAACAAAGAAAATCCTATATATATTTTCTTGTAACACTTTGCATTGCTCTACCTTGCACAAACACGTGAGCCATTTTGTGTTTTAGAAAATTGTATGTTTGTATTGATGCTTTTTAGTTTTTTTAAAATATTGTGCTGAAAGAAAGCAATCTGCCATGCCAGCAATCTGCCATGCCAGCAATCTGCCATGCCAGCAATCTGCCATGCCAGCAATCTGCCAGCCAGCAATCTGCCATGCCAGCAATCTGCCAGCCAGCAATCTGCCAGCCAGCAATCTGCCATGCCAGCAATCTGCCATGCCAGCAATCTGCCATGCCAGCAATCTGCCATGCCAGCAATCTGCCATGCCAGCAATCTGCCATGCCAAGCTGAGAAGAAGAGACTAAAGTCAAGGGGTAAGGGAGGGAGGGGTGTTGAGGGCAGGGGGTAAGGGAGGGAGGTTGTTGAGGACAGGGGGTAAGGAAGGGAGGGAGGGGTGTTGTTGAGGACAGGGGGTAAGGGAAGGAAGGTTGTTAAGGACAGGGGGTAAGGGAGGGGTGTTGTTGAGGACAGGGGGTAAGGGAGGGGTGTTGAGGACAGGGGTTAGGGAGGGAGGAGGGGTGTTGGGCAGGGGGTAAGGGAGGGGGTTGTTGAGGACAGGGGGTAAGGAAGGGAGGGAGGGGTGTTGTTGAGGACAGGGGGTAAGGGAAGGGGAGGGGTGTTGAGGACAGGGGGTAAGGGAGGGAGGGGGTAAGGGAGGGAGGGGTGTTGAGGACAGGGGGTAGGGAGGGAGGGGTGTTGAGGACAGGGGGAGGGAGGGGGTTGTTGAGGACAGGGGGTAAGGGAGGGGTGTTGGGACAGGGGGTAAGGGAGGGAGGGGTGGTGTTGAGGACAGGGGGGGGTAAGGGAGGGAGGGGTGTTGTTGAGGACAGGGGGTAAGGGAGGGAGGGGTGTTGAGGACAGGGGGTAAGGGAGGGAGGGGTGTTGAGGACAGGGGGTAAGGGAGGGAGGGGTTGTTGAGGACAGGGGGTAAGGGAGGGAGGTTGTTGAGGACAGGGGGGGTGAGGACAGGGGGTAAGGGAGGGAGGGTTGTTGAGGACAGGGGGTAAGGGATGGAGGGGTGTTGTTGAGGACAGAGGGAGGGGTAAGGGGAGGGAGGGGTGTTGAGGACAGGGGGTAAGGGAGGGAGGGGTGTTGTTGAGGACAGGGGGTAAGGGAGGGAGGTTGTTGAGGACAGGGGGTAAGGGAGGGAGGGGTGTTGAGGACAGGGGGTAAGGGAGGGAGGGTTGTTGAGGACAGGGGGTAAGGGAGGGAGGTTGTTGAGGACAGGGGGTAAGGGAGGGAGGGTTGTTGAGGACAGGGGGTAAGGGAGGGGGGTTGTTGAGGACAGGGGGTAAGGGAGGGAGGGTTGTTGAGGACAGGGGGTAAGGGAGGGAGGGTTGTTGAGGACAGGGGGTAAGGGAGGGAGGTTGTTGAGGACAGGGGGTAAGGGAGGGAGGGTTGTTGAGGACAGGGGGTAAGGGATGGAGAGGTGTTGAGAAGGTCTAGAAGTGCCTCTAAGATCCTACCAGTCCACCTGCAAACACCTGGAATCACACCTCTACCTACAAACATGACAAGACTTTTAGACAGACGACCTGCCTGAGCTCACTGCACAGCACAGAGACGACCTGCCTGAGCTCACTGCACAGCACAGAGACGACCTGCCTGAGCTCACTGCACAGCACAGAGACGACCTGCCTGAGCTCACTGCACAGCACAGAGACGACCTGCCTGAGCTCACTGCACAGCACAGAGACGACCTGCCTGAGCTCACTGCACAGCACAGAGACGACCTGCCTGAGCTCACTGCACAGCACAGAGACGACCTGCCTGAGCTCACTGCACAGCACAGAGACGACCTGACTGAGCTCACTGCACAGCACAGAGACGACCTGACTGAGCTCACTGCACAGCACAGAGACGACCTGACTGAGCTCACTGCACAGCACAGAGACGACCTGACTGAGCTCACTGCACAGACAGCAGAGAACACACTGCACAGACAGCAGAGAACACACTGCATGACCTTTCAACCTTTCAGCTGACAATGATTGTTGTGCCTTGATGATTAAATCTGTCAATTTATGTTTTAGGATCAGTCTTTTTTCCCCCTCCACGTCTGTGGTTACATTGTTCATGTGTGGGCTATGTCTTAAGGTGTTAAAGTTAACCGATATAATGTAGCGATTCATGTGTTGGCTTGATAGTCGCTGGACCCGGGATCGAAGTCCCTGGTTACGCCTTCCATATATGGTTACGCCTTCCATATATGGTTACGCCTTCCATATATGGTTACGCCTTCCATATATGGTTACGCCTTCCATATATGGTTACGCCTTCCATATATGGTTACGCCTTCCATATATGGTTACGCCTTCCATATATGGTTACGCCTTCCATATATGGTTACGCCTTCCATATATGGTTACGCCTCCCATATATGCAGCTTAAATCATGACACTACACATGAACCTTGCTTGAGAGGTGATGATGGGTAGTGGACGGATGAAGATTCTGATAATAGGTATGAGCTTTTTTTACCAGCAGGTGGAGTCCTGTCTCCGCTATGCCTAAAGATCTGCAGGTCAGGGATTGGTCTACTGTCGTCAGTCGCCTGGGCAACCAGCCAGACCCACACCACCATAAACCCAGATCTGTCATTTGATTTATTTATTCATTTATTCAGGGGAAAACCAATGAGACCAGGGTCTCATCCCCCAGGTTGCCCTGATTTACAGTACTACAAAAAAAAAAATTAAAACGATGTGAAACCAAACAGTAATCAATACAATGTCTAATAAAATGTTTTTTAAAAAAAAGCACAACAACGTTCCTTTCCTCAGCAACGAGGTCCCCAACACACTAAACTGCACCAGAATATCCAATTGTTATTCGTTCTGCAAATTGTTCCAGCAGTGAGGCACATTAAAACTAAAAGCGGATTCTCCTAATTTGGTGGCGACCCGAGGAACCTCAAAGAGTTAACCAACCATGTGTAGTAGAGCTTTATAAACCAAACAAAAAGGGAATAGGGAAGTGATCTACTGGACTTTAATGAGGACCAGATACAGGATGTAGTGATGAGTAGGAAGTGATCTACTGGACTTTAATGAGGACCAGATACAGGATGTAGTGATGAGTAGGAAGATACAGGATGTAGTGATGAGTAGGAAGTGATCTACTGGACTTTAATGAGGACCAGATACAGGATGTAGTGATGAGTAGAAGTGATCTACTGGACTTTAATGAGGACCAGATACAGGATGTAGTGATGAGTAGGAAGTGATCTACTGGACTTTAATGAGGACCAGATACAGGATGTAGTGATGAGTAGGAAGTGATCTACTGGACTTTAATGAGGACCAGATACAGGATGTAGTGATGAGTAGGAAGTGATCTACTGGACTTTAATGAGGACCAGATACAGGATGTAGTGATGAGTAGGAAGTGATCTACTGGACTTTAATAATGAGGACCAGATACAGGATGTAGTGATGAGTAGGAAGTGATCTACTGGACTTTAATGAGGACCAGATACAGGATGTAGTGATGAGTAGGAAGTGATCTACTGGACTTTAATGAGGACCAGATACAGGATGTAGTGATGAGTAGGAAGTGATCTACTGGACTTTAATGAGGACCAGATACAGGATGTAGTGATGAGTAGGAAGTGATCTACTGGACTTTAATGAGGACCAGATACAGGATGTAGTGATGAGTAGGAAGTGATCTACTGGACTTTAATGAGGACCAGATACAGGATGTAGTGATGAGTAGGAAGTGATCTACTGGACTTTAATGAGGACCAGATACAGGATGTAGTGATGAGTATTAAAACTGTCACCTGCAATAAAACCAATGGCACTATGTTAGACTGACTCCAAAGGTTTAAGAGTAGTGACTGCTGCATTCTGGTAAATGGTGTCACCGTAGTCAACAACTGTAACAGTCTTGTCCCATCACTGCAACGCCGAGAGCCATGCTTCCTCGGAAACACGATCCTGCCAAGCCGCACTGCTTCTTGACACACTGCTCGCTTAACCTGGAAGCCAGCCGCACCAATGTGTCGGAAGAAACACTGTACTACAGATAGATGACAACATCTTTGACTGTACGGCTGATGACCGAAGTCAGCGTGCATGCGCCTGGATGCCGCAAAGACTGGAGGGTTAATACCTGGAGGGATAATACCTGGAGGGACAATACCTGGAGGGTTAATACCTGGAGGGACAATACCTGGAGGGTTAATACCTGGAGGGTTAATACCTGGAGGGATAATACCTGGAGGGATAATACCTGGAGGGACCTGGAGGGGTAATACCTGGAGGGATAATACCTGGAGGGACAATACCTGGAGGGATAATACCTGGAGGGACAATACCTGGAGGGATAATACCTGGAGGGTTAATACCTGGAGGGATAATACCTGGAGGGACAATACCTGGAGGGACAATACCTGGAGGGGTAATACCTGGAGGGGTAATACCTGGAGGGACAATACCTGGAGGGACAATACCTGGAGGGATAATACCTGGAGGGATAATACCTGGAGGGATAATACCTGGAGGGACAATACCTGGAGGGATAATACCTGGAGGGATAATACCTGGAGGGACAATACCTGGAGGGTTAATACCTGGAGGGACAATACCTGGAGGGATAATACCTGGAGGGACAATACCTGGAGGGTAATACCTGGAGGGACAATACCTGGAGGGATAATACCTGGAGGGACAATACCTGGAGGGATAATACCTGGAGGGATAATACCTGGAGGGACAATACCTGGAGGGGTAATACCTGGAGGGACAATACCTGGAGGGATAATACCTGGAGGGACAATACCTGGAGGGATAATACCTGGAGGGACAATACCTGGAGGGGTAATACCTGGAGGGACAATACCTGGAGGGGTAATACCTGGAGGGACAATACCTGGAGGGGTAATACCTGGAGGGACAATACCTGGAGGGATAATACCTGGAGGGATAATACCTGGAGGGATAATACCTGGAGGGATAATACCTGGAGGGATAATACCTGGAGGGTAATACCTGGAGGGATAATACCTGGAGGGATAATACCTGGAGGGATAATACCTGGAGGGATAATACCTGGAGGGATAATACCTGGAGGGACAATACCTGGAGGGGTAATACCTGGAGGGGTAATACCTGGAGGGGTAATACCTGGAGGGGTAATACCTGGAGGGATAATACCTGGAGGGGTAATACCTGGAGGGACAATACCTGGAGGGATAATACCTGGAGGGATAATACCTGGAGGGACAATACCTGGAGGGGTAATACCTGGAGGGACAATACCTGGAGGGGTAATACCTGGAGGGATAATACCTGGAGGGGTAATACCTGGAGGGTTAATACCTGGAGGGATAATACCTGGAGGGATAATACCTGGAGGGATAATACCTGGAGGGGTAATACCTGGAGGGATAATACCTGGAGGGATAATACCTGGAGGGATAATACCTGGAGGGGTAATACCTGGAGGGACAATACCTGGAGGGATAATACCTGGAGGGATAATACCTGGAGGGTTAATACCTGGAGGGAGGGATAATACCTGGAGGACCTGGAGGATAATACCTGGAGGGGTAATACCTGGAGGGATAATACCTGGAGGGGTAATACCTGGAGGGACAATACCTGGAGGGATAATACCTGGAGGGATAATACCTGGAGGGATAATACCTGGAGGGATAATACCTGGAGGGATAATACCTGGAGGGATAATACCTGGAGGGATAATACCTGGAGGGATAATACCTGGAGGGATAATACCTGGAGGGATAATACCTGGAGGGATAATACCTGGAGGGATAATACCTGGAGGGATAATACCTGGAGGGATAATACCTGGAGGGATAATACCTGGAGGGGTAATACCTGGAGGGATAATACCTGGAGGGATAATACCTGGAGGGATAATACCTGGAGGGATAATACCTGGAGGGACAATACCTGGAGGGTAATACCTGGAGGGATAATACCTGGAGGGGTAATACCTGGAGGGATAATACCTGGAGGGGTAATACCTGGAGGGATAATACCTGGAGGGGTAATACCTGGAGGGATAATACCTGGAGGGGTAATACCTGGAGGGACAATACCTGGAGGGAGTCACAACATTAACCCGTCAGAATGTAATATCTATTGTCTAGTCCCAACATTAACCAGTCAGAATGTAATATCTATTGTCTAGTCCCAACATTAACCAGTCAGAATGTAATATCTATTGTCTAGTCCCAACATTAACCAGTCAGAATGTAATATCTATTGTCTAGTCCCAACATTAACCAATCAGAATGTAATATCTATTGTCTAGTCCCAACATTAACCAGTCAGAATGTAATATCTATTGTCTAGTCCCAACATTAACCAATCAGAATGTAATATCTATTGTCTAGTCCCAACATTAACCAATCAGAATGTAATATCTATTGTCTAGTCCCAACATTAACCAATCAGAATGTAATATCTATTGTCTAGTCCCAACATTAACCAATCAGAATGTAATATCTATTGTCTAGTCCCAACATGAACCAATCAGAATGTAATATCTATTGTCTAGTCCCAACATTAACCAATCAGAATGTAATATCTATTGTCTAGTCCCAACATTAACCAATCAGAATGTAATATCTATTGTCTAGTCCCAACATTAACCAGTCAGAATGTAATATCTATTGTCTAGTCCCAACATTAACCAATCAGAATGTAATATATATTGTCTAGTCCCAACATGAACCAATCAGAATGTAATATCTATTGTCTAGTCCCAACATTAACCAATCAGAATGTAATATCTATTGTCTAGTCCCAACATTAACCAGTCATAATGTAATATCTATTGTCTAGTCCCAACATGAACCAATCAGAATGTAATATATATTGTCTAGTCCCAACATGAACCAATCAGAATGTAATATCTATTGTCTAGTCCCAACATTAACCAATCAGAATGTAATATCTATTGTCTAGTCAGATTTATTAACAAGAACATGAGTGTTCATATGATTCTTAGAATTTCTTTACTTTGTTACAGTAGCTGAAATGCTCAGTGGTCGTTGGGTATACACTTTACAGTTAGAAATATGTTGAAACTGTATCCATCCTTAATTATAAACGATTTCATAGTGCACCATGGCTTTTTCTGCCCACAGGTTAAACACCTGTTAGGTTTATGCTATACTATGGCGTTGAGTCACTGGACTTTGACCAGATATGATTGCATTCAAAGATCAACTGTATCTAGAACATAGATACTGAGCACTCGTCATCGGGAAGGACATATCTCATTGACTTGACATGTTCTGGTTGTGAATTCAGGCTATAAGGTAAGAATTCTGCCAGGGTTATTGTAAAATGTGTACGGAAATGAAATGTATGGTGTTATTTTAGTCAAGTTGAATAACAGTAAAACACTCAGACCTCTATTTCACCTGGGACAGGTACAGTAAAACACTCAGACCATAACAGTCTATTTCACCTGGGACAGGTACAGTAAAACACCCAGACCATAACAGTCTATTTCACCTGGGACAGGTACAGTAAAACACTCAGACCATAACAGTCTATTTCACCTGGGACAGGTACAGTAAAACACTCAGACCATAACAGTCTATTTCACCTGGGACAGGTACAGTAAAACACCCAGACCATAGCAGTCTATTTCACCTGGGACAGGTACAGTAAAACACTCAGACCATAACAGTCTATTTCACCTGGGACAGGTACAGTAAAACACTCAGACCATAACAGTCTATTTCACCTGGGACAGGTACAGTAAAACACTCAGACATAACAGTCTATTTCACCTGGGACAGGTACAGTAAAACACTCAGACCATAACAGTCTATTTCACCTGGGACAGGTACAGTAAAACACTCAGACCATAACAGTCTATTTCACCTGGGACAGGTACAGTAAAACACTCAGACCATAACAGTCTATTTCACCTGGGACAGGTACAGTAAAACACTCAGACCATAACAGTCTATTTCACCTGGGACAGGTACAGTAAAACACTCAGACCATAACAGTCTATTTCACCTGGGACAGGTACAGTAAAACACTCAGACCTTAGCAGTCTATTTCACCTGGGACAGGTACAGTAAAACACTCAGACCATAACAGTCTATTTCACCTGGGACAGGTACAGTAAAACACTCAGACCCTCTATTTCACCTGGGACAGGTACAGTAAAACACTCAGACCATAACAGTCTATTTCACCTGGGACAGGTACAGTAAAACACTCAGACCATAACAGTCTATTTCACCTGGGACAGGTACAGTTCAGTCATACATAATGGCAGTAATCGCTCATGGGCGAGTGAAGTTCAAAAACATATTGTTCATATATTTCTACATCATGGTTATTTTACAATTTGTTCATCTCTATATATTGTCGTTTTTTAAATGACAATAAGCTCCTGCTTCGTGTTATTTAGTATGAAACCATTGACCATACTTTTCTTAACATCGTTATTATTAGGCTGATGCTACGTCATTTTATTCCCCTACAATTCCTTAATAGCACAACGTTACCTGTTGAACAAAAGCAACACAATAGAAGGAGATGGATGGTTTAAAGACACCGTGATGAGTTATTATTCGCTCCAGTAAGAGCAGAGGGCAGGGTAGCCTAGCTCCTACGAAGCACTAGATCTACTCAGGGGTTTTCTAAAGCTAATCATCTTCACGTTGATTCCAGTTCAGGTTAGTTAAACTCATCCGCACTACAAACGGTGCATATTGCTCGTCCGCCTGCGGCTAACCAACTCCAGCAGGCTTGTAAACTACAAACCACAAGGCGGATACAACTTCCACTCGGTTCAACTCGTTACATTCCACCCAGAGGAAGTCTTGTATATCCACTAGGGGGATATTTCTGCAACATCTTTCTAGTTGTAGCCAAAGGATTTTCTACAATTTCAACATTAGCGAAGCGAACAGCACAGTCACATTGGTTAGAAAGCAACATGACATTGTTAATAATATTGCGGCAGTGGAAACGCAAGTCGAGCTAAGAATAACCAAGACCAGCCCGGGTTGACTGCAGAGTGCCAGGCTGTAGTAGATATTGCTGTTTTTCCCCTTGTCGGATTCGAACCGAGGTACGTTACAACAGGTCTTGCTCTTGGTTTACGACATTTCTGTTGAGAAAAGACCATACCACAAACGGACCATATTACACGCTTTAGACCGGATATAGAATAGCTGGACCATTGCACACGCGTTAGACCGGATATATAATTCCCAGATTTTGCCCAACCCAGAAACGAGAGAATTCACCCATCCTGCGTTAGAAGTTCAGAACAAGAAAGTGTAGGCTATATAGAAATGACTCCCGTTAAAACATTTTTTTTTAACAATAAGGATTTATATCAGCCTAATCGACCTGTAGATTACTAATCACGGACGACAGTGTTTGAACTTGAAAAACGGATGCGTGGGATTTATATAAATGCAACTCTGCACATCCAATGACAATGCCGGCGATAGGAATAAAATGTAGAGACGCTTGTTGATTTGACAGCTACAAAGCAGCTACACCTCTTGACACCGCCTAAACACCGAGGTTACCGCGGATCCAATTCAACCCTGGCAGGAATGGAGAAGAGGTGATCATTAGCAGTCATGACGACATGTACATGTGATTATTACAGACTATTTGGATGTGTCTGTTTAGTAAATGTTTGATTTCTAAGAAGAGAACGTTATGAAATAATAGAGAACTATTCTCATTCAATATTGAGTTGTCACTGTGTTAACCACTATGCTGGATCTCTGTTTAGGGGTCAGTGCTCTAAAATGAGTCTCTCGGGGGAACTTGACACGGAAGCTAACAGGTAAGATGAACATTTTACTTCCATATCTGAACTACGAGTAAATGAGACCTCGTGTTTGATACTGTGTGACTACAAACATCCCTGGGCCAAAATCACTGGCACCACCACTACTACAACAACCACTACTACTACTACTGCTACTACTACAACCGCTACTACTACAACCACTACTACTGCTACTACTACAACAACCACTACTACTACTACAACCGCTACTACTACTACTGCTACTACTACTACTACTACAACCGCTACTACTACAACCACTACTACTACAACCGCTACTACTACAACCACTACTACTACTACTACCACTACTACTACTACTACTACCACTACTACTACTACTACTACTACCACTATTACTACTACTACAACCACTACTACTACTACTACCACCACTACTACTACTACACTACTACAACCACTATTACTACTACTACAACCACTATTACTACTACTACAACCACTATTACTACTACTACAACCACTACTACTACCACTACTACTACTACCACTACTAGTACTACCACTACCACTACAACCACTATTACTACTACTACAACCACTACTACTGCTACTACAACCACTATGTCCTGATTCACATACAGTATGACTACAAACATTCCTGAACTTTCTGAACTATTACAATCAAACTTTCAACTTCACGTGTGTGTGTGTGTGTGTGTGTGTGTGTGTGTGTGTGTGTGTGTGTGTGTGTGTGTGTGTCAAATCGAAGGTTATTTGTCAAATGCACAGAATATAGCAGCGTGTAAACAGTACAATGAAATGTTTACTTGCCAGCTTCCTCTCAACTGTGATCAATAATACTAATAATATTGGAACAATAAGTCAGTAAGGATCTAAAAACAAGGCACAAACACTGTGTGGACAAATAGACAGTCAAACACTGTGGACAAATAGACAGTCAAACACTGTGTTGACAAATAGACAGTCAAACACTGTGTGGACAAATAGACAGTCAAACACTGTGTGGACAAATAGACAGTCAAACACTGTGGACAAATAGACAGTCCAACACTGTGTGGACAAATAGACAGTCAAACACTGTGGACAAATAGACAGTCCAACACTGTGGACAAATAGAAAGTCCAACACTGTGTGGACAAATAGACAGTCAAACACTGTGTGGACAAATAGACAGTCAAACACTGTGTCGACAAATAGACAGTCAAACACTGTGTCGACAAATAGACAGTCAAACACTGTGGACAAATAGACAGTCAAACACTGTGGACAAATAGACAGTCAAACACTGTGTGGACAAATAGACAGTCAAACACTGTGTGGACAAATAGACAGTCAAACACTGTCGACAAATAGACAGTCAAACACTGTGGACAAATAGACAGTCAAACACTGTGGACAAATAGACAGTCAAACACTGTGTGGACAAATAGACAGTCAAACACTGTGTGGACAAATAGACAGTCAAACACTGTGTGGACAAATAGACAGTCAAACACTGTGTGGACAAATAGACAGTCAAACACTGTGTGGACAAATAGACAGTCAAACACTGTGTGGACAAATAGACAGTCAAACACTGTTATTATTATTATTATATTACTGTGTGGACAAATAGACAGTCAAACACTGTGGACAAATAGACAGTCCAACACTGTCGACAAATAGACAGTCAAACACTGTGTGGACAAATAGACAGTCAAACACTGTGTCGACAAATAGACAGTCAAACACTGTGTCGACAAATAGACAGTCAAACACTGTGTCGACAAATAGACAGTCAAACACTGTGTCGACAAATAGACAGTCAAACACTGTGTCGACAAATAGACAGTCAAACACTGTGTCGACAAATAGACAGTCAAACACTGTGGACAAATAGACAGTCAAACACTGTGAGACAAATAGACAGTCAAACACTGTGTCGACAAATAGACAGTCAAACACTGTGTCGACAAATAGACAGTCAAACACTGTGTGGACAAATAGACAGTCAAACACTGTGTGGACAAATAGACAGTCAAACACTGTGTGGACAAATAGACAGTCAAACACTGTGTGGACAAATAGACAGTCAAACACTGTGTCGACAAATAGACAGTCAAACACTGTGTGGACAAATAGACAGTCAAACACTGTGTGGACAAATAGACAGTCAAACACTGTGTGGACAAATAGACAGTCAAACACTGTGGACAAATAGACAGTCAAACACTGTGGACAAATAGACAGTCAAACACTGTGTGGACAAATAGACAGTCAAACACTGTGTCGACAAATAGACAGTCAAACACTGTGTGGACAAATAGACAGTCAAACACTGTGTCGACAAATAGACAGTCAAACACTGTGTCGACAAATAGACAGTCAAACACTGTGGACAAATAGACAGTCAAACACTGTGGACAAATAGACAGTCAAACACTGTGTCGACAAATAGACAGTCAAACACTGTGTGGACAAATAGACAGTCAAACACTGTGTCGACAAATAGACAGTCAAACACTGTGGACAAATAGACAGTCAAACACTGTGGACAAATAGACAGTCAAACACTGTGTGGACAAATAGACAGTCAAACACTGTGTGGACAAATAGACAGTCAAACACTGTGTGGACAAATAGACAGTCAAACACTGTGTGGACAAATAGACAGTCAAACACTGTGTGGACAAATAGACAGTCCAACACTGTGTCGACAAATAGACAGTCAAACACTGTGTGGACAAATAGACAGTCAAACACTGTGGACAAATAGACAGTCCAACACTGTGTCGACAAATAGACAGTCAAACACTGTGTGGACAAATAGACAGTCAAACACTGTGTCGACAAATAGACAGTCAAACACTGTGTCGACAAATAGACAGTCAAACACTGTGTCAACAAATAGACAGTCAAACACTGTGGAGACAAATAGACAGTCAAACACTGTGTCGACAAATAGACAGTCAAACACTGTGGAGACAAATAGACAGTCAAACACTGTGGACAAATAGACAGTCAAACACTGTGGACAAATAGACAGTCAAACACTGTGTGTACAAATAGACAGTCAAACACTGTGTGGACAAATAGACAGTCAAACACTGTTATTATTATTATTATATTACTGTGTGGACAAATAGACAGTCAAACACTGTGGACAAATAGACAGTCAAACACTGTGGACAAATAGACAGTCAAACACTGTGTGGACAAATAGACAGTCAAACACTGTGTGTACAAATAGACAGTCAAACACTGTGTGGACAAATAGACAGTCAAACACTGTTATTATTATTATTATATTACTGTGTGGACAAATAGACAGTCAAACACTGTGGACAAATAGACAGTCCAACACTGTGTCGACAAATAGACAGTCAAACACTGTGTGGACAAATAGACAGTCAAACACTGTGTCGACAAATAGACAGTCAAACACTGTGTCGACAAATAGACAGTCAAACACTGTGTCAACAAATAGACAGTCAAATACTGTGGAGACAAATAGACAGTCAAACACTGTGGAGACAAATAGACAGTCAAACACTGTGTCGACAAATAGACAGTCAAACACTGTGTTGACAAATAGACAGTCAAACACTGTGTTGACAAATAGACACTATGTAGAAAGATATACAGAGTACTATGAAATACACTATGTAGAAAAATATACAGAGTACTATGAAATACACTATGTAGAAAGATATACAGAGTACTATGAAATACACTATGTAGAATGATATACAGAGTACTATGAAATACACTATGTAGAAAGATATACAGAGTACTATGAAATACACTATGTAGAATGAAATACAGAGTACTATGAAATACACTATGTAGAAAGATATACAGAGTACTATGAAATACACTATGTAGAATGAAATACAGAGTACTATGAAATACACTATGTAGAAAGATATACAGAGTACTATGAAATACACTATGTAGAATGATATACAGAGTACTATGAAATACACTATGTAGAAAGATATACAGAGTACTATGAAATACACTATGTAGAATGATATACAGAGTACTATGAAATACACTATGTAGAAAGATATACAGAGTACTATGAAATACACTATGTAGAAAGATATACAGAGTACTATGAAATACACTATGTAGAAAGATATACAGAGTACTATGAAATACACTATGTAGAAAGATATACAGAGTACTATGAAATACACTATGTAGAATGATATACAGAATGATATACAGAGTACTATGAAATACACTATGTAGAAAGATATACAGAGTACTATGAAATACACTATGTAGAATGATATACAGAGTACTATGAAATACACTATGTAGAAAGATATACCGAGTACTATGAAATACACTATGTAGAATGATATACAGAATGATATACAGAGTACTATGAAATACACTATGTAGAAAGATATACAGAGTACTATGAAATACACTATGTAGAATGATATACAGAGTACTATGAAATATATGTAGAATGCACTGTGCCGGCTATGTACAGGCAGTAAAGTGAATAGTCTGAGCAGAGAGAGAGAAGTACGAATAACACAGCTGTGTGTGTGTGTGTGTGTGTGTGTGTGTGTGTGTGTGTGTGTGTGTGTGTGTGTGTGTGTGTGTGTGTGTGTGTGTGTGTGTGTGTGTGTGTGTGTGTGGAGTTATGTCCTATATTTTCTCTGTTTCTGCACAAGTAACAGTATTAACGTGTGTGTGTGTATGGAGTTATGTCCTATATTTTCTCTGTTTCTGCACAAGTAGCAATATTAACATCTGTGTGTGTGTGTGTGTGTGTGTGTGTAGTGGATGGTCTCCTCTGTCAGAGGATCAGTCCAGGTGTGCAGTGTGTGAGCAGGTGCTGACAGATCCAGTCTCTATCACCTGTGGACACCGGTTCTGCAGACGGTGCATCACCAGACACTGGGAGCAGTCTGCTCCGTCAGGACACTACGACTGTCCTCGGTGTAGAAAGAGGTCCAGGACACGTCCAGTTCTACTGCAACGGGCTGAACCCAACGATGAAGCGAGAGGCTCTGAAAACAGTAAGACATTTGCTCATTAAGCTCATGTTTCGTTGGACCAAAACCATGTACACTGACTGGACAAAATATTAGGCTTTACAAGGTGTAGAAAGCGTTCAACAGGGATGCTGGTCTATGTAGACTCCAACGCTTCTCACAGTTGTGTCTAGTTGTCTGGATGTCCTTTTGGTGGTGGACCGCTCTCGATACACACAGGAAACTGTTGAGGGTGAAAAACCCAGCAGCTTTGCAGTTCTTGACACAAACCGGTGCACCTGGCACCTACTACCACTTCCTGTTCAAAGGCACTTCAATCTTTTGTCTTGCCCCTTCACCCTCTGAATGGCTCACATACACAATCCATGTCTCAAGGCTTAAAAATCCTTCTTTAACCTGTCTTCTCCTCTTCAGCTACACTGATTTTTAAAGTGGATTTAACAGGTGACATCAATAAGGGATAGCTTTCACCTGGATTCACCTGGTCAGTCTATGTCATGGAAAGAGCAGGTGTTCTTAATGTTTTGTACACTCGGCCCTTTGTATTTTCAAATGTTAAATCTTCTAGTCTTCCAGCATGTGGCAAGGCGAGATACACAGGAATGTGGCAAGGCGAGATATACAGGAATATACAAGTGAATGTGGCAAGGCGAGATACACAGGAATGTACAAGTGAATGTGGCAAGGCGAGATACACAGGAATATACAAGTGAATGTGGCAAGGCGAGATACACAGGAATGTACAAGTGAATGTGGCAAGGCGAGATACACAGGAATATACAAGTGAATGTGGCAAGGCGAGATACACAGGAATATACAAGTGAATGTGGCAAGGCGAGATACACAGGAATGTACAAGTGAATGTGGCAAGGCGAGATACACAGGAATATACAAGTGAATGTGGCAAGGCGAGATACACAGGAATATACAAGTGAATGTGGCAAGGCGAGATACACAGGAATATACAAGTGAATGTGGCAAGGCGAGATACACAGGAATGTACAAGTGAATGTGGCAAGGCGAGATACACAGGAATATACAAGTGAATGTGGCAAGGCGAGATACACAGGAATACACAAGTGAATGTGGCAAGGCGAGATACACAGGAATGTACAAGTGAATGTGGCAAGGCGAGATACACAGGAATACACAAGTGAATGTGGCAAGGCGAGATACACAGGAATGCACAAGTGAATGTGGCAAGGCGAGATACACAGGAATGTACAAGTGAATGTGGCAAGGCGAGATACACAGGAATACACAAGTGAATGTGGCAAGGCGAGACACAGGAATATACAAGTGAATGTGGCAAGGCGAGATACACAGGAATATACAAGTGAATGTACAAGTGAATGTGGCAAGGCGAGATACACAGGAATACACAAGTGAATGTGGCAAGGCGAGATACACAGGAATATACAAGTGAATGTGGCAAGGCGAGATACACAGGAATATACATTTGAATGTGGCAAGGCGAGATACACAGGAATGTACAAGTGAATGTGGCAAGGCGAGATACACAGGAATATACAAGTGAATGTGGCAAGGCGAGATACACGGGAATATACAAGTGAATGTGGCAAGGCGAGATACACAGGAATGTACAAGTGAATGTGGCAAGGCGAGATACACGGGAATACAAGTCAAATCAAATCAAATTTATTTATAAAGCCCTTCGTACATCAGCTGATATCTCAAAGTGCTGTACAGAAACCCAGCTTAAAACCCCAAACAGCAAGCAATGCAGGTGTAGAAGCACGGTGGCTAGGAAAAACTCCATAGAAAGGCCAAAACCTAGGAAGAAACCTAGAAAGGAACCAGGCTATGTGGGGTGGCCAGTCCTCTTCTGGCTGTGCCGGGTGGAGATTATAACAGAACATGGCCAAGATGTTCAAATGTTCATAAATGACCAGCATGGTCGTATAATAATAAGGCAGAACAGTTGAAACTGGAGCAGCAGCACGGCCAGGTGGACTGGGGACAGCAAGGAGTCATCATGTCAGGTAGTCCTGGGGCATGGTCCTAGGGCTCAGGTCAGTTGAAACTGGAGCAGCAGCACGGCCAGGTGGACTGGGGACAGCAAGGAGTCATCATGTCAGGTAGTCCTGGGGCATGGTCCAAGGGCTCAGGTCCTCCGAGAGAGAGAGAGAAAGAAAGAGAGAAGGAGAGAATTAGAGAACGCACACTTAGATTCACACAGGACACCGAATAGGACAGGAGAAGTACTCCAGATATAACAAACTGACCTTAGCCCCCCGACACATAAACTACTGCAGCATAAATACTGGAGGCTGAGACAGGAGGGGTCAGGAGACACTGTGGCCCCATCCGAGGACACCCCCTGACAGTGCCAAACAGGAAGGATATAACCCCACCAACTTTGCCAAAGCACAGCCCCCACACCACTAGAGGGATATTTTCAACCACCAACTTACCATCCTGAGACAAGGCTGAGTATAGCCCACAAAGATCTCCGCCACGGCACAACCCAAGGGGGGGCGCCAACCCAGACAGGATGACCACATCAGTGAATCAACACACTCAGGTGACGCACCCCTTCCAGGGACGGCATGAGAGAGCCCCAGTAAGCCAGTGACTCAGCCATCTGTAATAGGGTTAGAGGCAGAGAATCCCAGTGGAAAGAGGGGAACCGGCCAGGCAGAGACAGCAAGGGCGGTTCGTTGCTCCAGAGCCTTTCCGTTCACCTTCACACTCCTGGGCCAGACTACACTCAATCATATGACCCACTGAAGAGATGAGTCTTCAGTAAAGACTTAAAGGTCGAGACCGAGTCTGCGTCTCTCACATGGGTAGGCAGACCGTTCCATAAAAATGGAGCTCTATAGGAGAAAGCCCTGCCTCCAGCTGTTTGCTTAGAAATTCTAGGGACAATTAGGAGGCCTGCGTCTTGTGACCGTAGCGTACGTGTAGGTATGTACGGCAGGACCAAATCAGAGAGCTAGGTAGGAGCAAGCCCATGTAATGCTTTGTAGGTTAGCAGTAAAACCTTGAAATCAGCCCTTGCTTTGACAGGAAGCCAGTGTAGAGAGGCTAGCACTGGAGTAATATGATCATGATATGATATGACATGATATGATAATATGATTTGGGTTCTAGTCAGGATTTTAGCAGCCGTATTTAGCACCAACTGAAGTTTATTTAGAGCATTGCAGTAGTCTAACCTAGAAGTGACAAAAGCATGGATACATTTTTCAGCATAATTTTTGGACAGAAAGTTTGCACTGATTTTTGCAATGTTACGAAGATGGAAAAAAGCTGTCCTCTAAATGGTCTTGATATGTTCTTCAAAAGAGAGATCAGGGTCCAGAGTAACGCCGAGGTCCTTCACAGTTTTATTTGAGACGACTGTACAACCATTAAGATTAATTGTCAGATTCAACAGAAGATCTCTTTGTTTCTTGGGACCTAGAACAAGCATCTCTGTTTTGTCCGAGTTTAAAAGTAGAAAGTTTGCAGCCATCCACTTCCTTATGTCTGAAACACATGCTTCTAGCAAGGGCAATTTTGGGGCTTCACCATGTTTCATTGAAATGTACAGCTGTGTGTCATCCGCACAGCAGTGAAAGTTAACATTATGTTTTCGAATAACATCCCCAAGAGGTAAAATATATAGTGAAAACAATAGTGGTCCTAAAACGGAACCTTGAGGAACACCAAAATTTACAGTTGATTTGTCAGAGGACAAACCATTCACAGAGACAAACTGATATCTTTCCGACAGATAAGATCCAAACCAGGCCAGAACTTGTCCGTGTAGACCAATTTGGGTTTCCAATCTCTCCAAAAGAATGTGGTGATCGATGGTATCAAAAGCAGCACTAAGGTCTAGGAGCATGAGGACAGATGCAGAGCCTCGGTCCGATGCCATTAAAATGTAATTTACCACCTTCACAAGTGCCGTCTCAGTGAATGTGGCAAGGCGAGATACACATGAAAATTCTCAGCAAATTCTATTCTTCTCTTTCAGTGGATGTCAGCCTGCAGAGAGCTATAGTAAACCATAAAGACAGTCTGAAGAGAAGGTATGAATGTGTGATAGAAGGCCTGGTAAATGCAGGGAGTCAAACCCCCCTCAACAGGATTTACACAGAGCTGTACATCACAGAGGGAGAGAGTGAAGGGGTTAGCGATGAACATGAGGTGTGGCAGCTAGAGACGGCATGCAGGACACCGACCTCACGTGACACGGCAATCCACTGCAATGACCTCTTCAAACCCTTAGCTGGCCAGGAGAGAAGCATCAGAACTGTGCTGACCAAGGGCATCGCTGGCATCGGAAAAACAGTCTCTGTGCAGACGTTCGTCCTCGACTGGGCTGAAGGGAAGGCAAACCAAGATGTGGAGATCATATTTGTGCTTCCTTTCCGGGAGCTGAACTTGATCAAAGATCGCCAGTACAGTCTTCTGAGACTTCTCCATGCCTTCCACCCAGAACTCGATATAGTCAATGCAGAGACACTCGCTGCCTGTAAAGCTACGTTCATCTTTGACGGGTTGGATGAAAGCAGAATTCCATTGGATTTTCAGTGCAACAAAATGATGTCTGATGTCACACGGACATCGTCTGTAGATGTTCTGCTGACAAACCTCATCAAGGGGAATCTGCTTCCCTCGGCTCTCCTCTGGATAACCTCCCGACCAGCAGCAACCAATCAGATCCCCTCTGAGTGTGTCGACCAGGTGACAGAGGTACGAGGGTTCAACGACCGACAGAAGGAGGAGTACTTCAGGAAAAGATTCCGTGATGATGATGATGAGGACCTGGCCAACAGAATCATCTCCCACATTAAGACATCAAGGAGCCTCCACGTCATGTGTCACGTGCCAGTTTTCTGTTGGATTTCTGCAACAGTCCTTGAACACATGTCGAGGACAGACGAGAGACGAGAGATGCCCAAGACTCTGACTGAGATGTTCACACACTTCGTGCTCATTCACACCAGCCCGAAGAACCAGAAGTGTCATGGAAAAGACCAAATGGACCAACAGGAGCTCCTGGAGTCTGATAAGGAAGCTCTTCTGAAGCTGGGGAAGCTGGCGTTTGAACATCTGGAGAAGGGTAATCTCGTGTTCTATGAAGAAGATCTGAAAGAGTGTGGCATTGATGTCACAGAAGCCTCGGTGTACTCTGGCGTGTGCACACAAGTCTTTAAAGAAGAGTCTGTGTTGTTTCAGAGAGTGGTGTACTGCTTTGTTCATCTGAGCGTTCAGGAGTTTCTCTCCGCTGTCTACGTGTACCATTGTTACACAACCAAGAACATGGATGAACTGAAGCCCTTCCTCCAGGCGACTAGAGTCACGTCTGAAGAGATAACCTTACATGAGCTGCTGAAGAGTACCGCGAATAAAGCCTTGGAGAGTAAGACTGGACATCTGGACCTTGTCGTCCGCTTCCTTCACGGCATGTCACTGGCAGCCAATCAGAAACTCCTACGAGGTCTGGTGACACAGACGGAAAGCAGTCCAGAGAGCGTCAAGAAAACGATCCGATCCCTGAAGACGATGCAGAATACCAACATGTCCCCCGAGAGGTGCATCAATCTCTTCCACTGTCTGATAGAGATGAAAACCCATTCAGTACAGCAGGAAATCGAAAAATACTTGAGGTCAGAGAAAAGATCCAAAAACCTGCCACTTACGTACTGTTCAGCGTTGGCCTACATGCTGCAGATATCAGACGAGGTTCTGGAGGCGTTTGACCTGAAGAAATACAAGACCTCCCAGGAGGGTCGTAGGAGACTGCTGCCAGCTGTGAGAGTCTGCAGGAAGGCTCTGTAAGTATTCTGGGAAATATCACTCACATCACACTGTACTGGTAAGTATAGCAGTATCTTTCACTGGCTGTTCAAATAATAAACAAAAGCAATTTTTTTTCAACTGAAATTGATCATAAAAAGTATTGAGTCGTGTATTAATGGTGCACACCTGTACTTATGACAGGTGATCGTGTACATGTAACTGTAGATACTCAAATATAGCTGGGTCCCTGTCCAGAAAGGAGACATGTCTGATAAGGACAAATATAGCTGGGTCCCTGTCCAGAAAGGAGACATGTCTGATAAGGACAAATATAGCTGGGTCCCTGTCCAGAAAGGAGACATGTCTGATAAGGACAAATATAGCTGGGTCCCTGTCCAGAAAGGAGACACGTCTGATAAGGACAAATATAGCTGGGTCCCTGGACACGTCTGATAAGGACAAATATAGCTGGGTCCCTGGACACGTCTGATAAGGACAAATATAGCTGGGTCCCTGTCCAGAAAGGAGACATGTCTGATAAGGACAAATATAGCTGGGTCCCTGTCCAGAAAGGAGACATGTCTGATAAGGACAAATATAGCTGGGTCCCTGTCCAGAAAGGAGACATGTCTGATAAGGACAAATATAGCTGGGTCCCTGTCTGATAAGGAAAGGAGACATGTCTGATAAGGACAAATATAGCTGGGTCCCTGGACATGTCTGATAAGGACAAATATAGCTGGGTCCCTGTCCAGAAAGCTGGGAGACACGTCTGATAAGGACAAATATAGCTGGGTCCCTGTCCAGAAAGGAGACACGTCTGATAAGGACAAATATAGCTGGGTCCCTGTCCAGAAAGGAGACATGTCTGATAAGGACAAATATAGCTGGGTCCCTGGACACGTCTGATAAGGACAAATATAGCTGGGTCCCTGTCCAGAAAGGAGACATGTCTGATAAGGACAAATATAGCTGGGTCCCTGTCCAGAAAGGAGACATGTCTGATAAGGACAAATATAGCTGGGTCCCTGTCCAGAAAGGAGACATGTCTGATAAGGACAAATATAGCTGGGTCCCTGTCCAGAAAGGAGACATGTCTGATAAGGACAAATATAGCTGGGTCCCTGTCCAGAAAGGAGACATGTCTGATAAGGACAAATATAGCTGGGTCCCTGGACACGTCTGATAAGGACAAATATAGCTGGGTCCCTGTCCAGAAAGGAGACACGTCTGATAAGGACAAATATAGCTGGGTCCCTGTCCAGAAAGGGGACATGTCTGATAAGGACAAATATAGCTGGGTCCCTGTCCAGAAAGGAGACATGTCTGATAAGGACAAATATAGCTGGGTCCCTGGACACGTCTGATAAGGACAAATATAGCTGGGTCCCTGTCCAGAAAGGAGACACGTCTGATAAGGACAAATATAGCTGGGTCCCTGTCCAGAAAGGAGACACGTCTGATAAGGACAAATATAGCTGGGTCCCTGTCCAGAAAGGAGACACGTCTGATAAGGACGAATATAGCTGGGTCCCTGGACACGTCTGATAAGGACGAATATAGCTGGGTCCCTGGACACGTCTGATAAGGACGAATATAGCTGGGTCCCTGGACACGTCTGATAAGGACAAATATAGCTGGGTCCCTGGACACGTCTGATAAGGACAAATATAGCTGGGTCCCTGTCCAGAAAGGAGACACGTCTGATAAGGACAAATATAGCTGGGTCCCTGTCCAGAAAGGAGACATGTCTGATAAGGACAAATATAGCTGGGTCCCTGGACATGTCTGATAAGGACAAATATAGCTGGGTCCCTGTCCAGAAAGGAGACACGTCTGATAAGGACAAATATAGCTGGGTCCCTGGACACGTCTGATAAGGACAAATATAGCTGGGTCCCTGGACACGTCTGATAAGGACAAATATAGCTGGGTCCCTGGACACGTCTGATAAGGACAAATATAGCTGGGTCCCTGGACACGTCTGATAAGGACAAATATAGCTGGGTCCCTGGACACGTCTGATAAGGACAAATATAGCTGGGTCCCTGGACACGTCTGATAAGGACAAATATAGCTGGGTCCCTGTCCAGAAAGGGGACACGTCTGATAAGGACAAATATAGCTGGGTCCCTGTCCAGAAAGGAGACATGTCTGATAAGGACAAATATAGCTGGGTCCCTGGACACGTCTGATAAGGACAAATATAGCTGGGTCCCTGTCCAGAAAGGAGACACGTCTGATAAGGACAAATATAGCTGGGTCCCTGTCCAGAAAGGAGACATGTCTGATAAGGACACTGGGTCCCTGACATGTCTGATAAGGACAAATATAGCTGGGTCCCTGTCCAGAAAGGAGACATGTCTGATAAGGACAAATATAGCTGGGTCCCTGTCCAGAAAGGAGACATGTCTGATAAGGACAAATATAGCTGGGTCCCTGTCCAGAAAGGGGACATGTCTGATAAGGACAAATATAGCTGGGTCCCTGGACACGTCTGATAAGGACAAATATAGCTGGGTCCCTGTCCAGAAAGGGGACACGTCTGATAAGGACAAATATAGCTGGGTCCCTGTCCAGAAAGGGGACACGTCTGATAAGGACAAATATAGCTGGGTCCCTGTCCAGAAAGGAGACACGTCTGATAAGGACAAATATAGCTGGGTCCCTGGACATGTCTGATAAGGACAAATATAGCTGGGTCCCTGTCCAGAAAGGAGACATGTCTGATAAGGACAAATATAGCTGGGTCCCTGTCCAGAAAGGAGACATGTCTGATAAGGACAAATATAGCTGGGTCCCTGTCCAGAAAGGAGACATGTCTGATAAGGACAAATATAGCTGGGTCCCTGGACACGTCTGATAAGGACAAATATAGCTGGGTCCCTGGACACGTCTGATAAGGACAAATATAGCTGGGTCCCTGTCCAGAAAGGGGACACGTCTGATAAGGACAAATATAGCTGGGTCCCTGTCCAGAAAGGAGACATGTCTGATAAGGACAAATATAGCTGGGTCCCTGGACACGTCTGATAAGGACAAATATAGCTGGGTCCCTGTCCAGAAAGGAGACATGTCTGATAAGGACAAATATAGCTGGGTCCCTGTCCAGAAAGGAGACATGTCTGATAAGGACAAATATAGCTGGGTCCCTGGACACGTCTGATAAGGACAAATATAGCTGGGTCCCTGTCCAGAAAGGAGACATGTCTGATAAGGACAAATATAGCTGGGTCCCTGTCCAGAAAGGAGACATGTCTGATAAGGACAAATATAGCTGGGTCACTGGACACGTCTGATAAGGACAAATATAGCTGGGTCCCTGGACACGTCTGATAAGGACAAATATAGCTGGGTCCCTGTCCAGAAAGGAGACATGTCTGATAAGGACAAATATAGCTGGGTCCCTGTCCAGAAAGGGGGGACGCGCCTGACAGAGGACACGCCTGATACAGGACCAGCCATAGTATAATTAAGAACTGGTGCCAACTGTTTGACAACTGACAAACCTTAAAGGGCCGGCGCACAATTTTACTATAGCGCCATACTGGTATTATCAACTTCACTATGACATTCAAAAGTAACACAGGTTTACACTAGCAGGGAAAGCTAAACTTACACTAACATTAATACCCTCTCTCATGTATCCGCTCTGTATTTGCAGACTTGCTGACTGTCAACTCATAGAAGCATCGTGTGAACTGTTAGTCTCCTCTCTCAGCTCAAACCCCTCAAACCTGAGAGAGCTGGACATGAGTAACAATGACCTGCTGGATTCAGGAGTGAAGCTGGGTCTGCTGGACTGGGGGATTCACCATGTAAACTGGAGACTCTGAGGTCAGTTTTCCTGTATTTAGGTGATAACAGTTCACTACATCTGTTTGATATTAACAAACTCAGCATTAAACTCAATATATCCAACACGTCCCTGTCCTTGACTGAAAGGATACAGCTGTCCTTTTTCTTTGACATTTTTGACAAATATTGTAATTGTTGTTCAATCTGGTTTGTCAATACGTGAGTCCAATATCTATGAATAGTTGTAACTTTATAAAGGCATGTTGACTTGACGTGTCCTCACATTTACAAGCAACATACGAGGCAGCAAGCAGCGAAGTGAGGATCCTTAGAAATCACATTTAAAAACAGGTTCCCACAGGGCCTCATTAGCATATGACAGGGTAGGACCAAACTCTTTCTGCACATGACCACAGGGCCTCATTAGCATATGACAGGGTAGGACCAAACTCTTTCTGCACATGACCACAGGGCCTCATTAGCATATGACAGGGTAGGACCAAACTCTTTCTGCACATGACCCCAAATGGACACTAGAAAATGCAGTGTACCTCACTTGAAAACAATGATATTCCCTAGGTAACACTGCAGTCATATTCCCTAGGTAACACTGCATTCATATTCCCTAGGTAACACTGCATTCATATTCCCTAGGTAACACTGCAGTCATATTCCCTAGGCAACACTGCATTCATATTCCCTAGGTAACACTGCATTCATATTCCCTAGGCAACACTGCATTCATATTCCCTAGGTAACACTGCATTCATATTCCCTAGGTAACACTGCAGTCATATTCCCTAGGCAACACTGCATTCATATTCCCTAGGTAACACTGCAGTCATATTCCCTAGGTAACACTGCATTCATATTCCCTAGGTAACACTGCATTCATATTCCCTAGGTAACACTGCATTCATATTCCCTAGGTAACACTGCAGTCATATTCCCTAGGTAACACTGCATTCATATTCCCTAGGTAACACTGCAGTCATATTCCCTAGGTAACACTGCAGTCATATTCCCTAGGTAACACTGCATTCATATTCCCTAGGTAACACTGCATTCATATTCCCTAGGTAACACTGCAGTCATATTCCCTAGGCAACACTGCATTCATATTCCCTAGGTAACACTGCAGTCATATTCCCTAGGTAACACTGCAGTCATATTCCCTAGGTAACACTGCATTCATATTCCCTAGGTAACACTGCATTCATATTCCCTAGGTAACACTGCATTCATATTCCCTAGGCAACACTGTATTCATATTCCTAGGTAACACTGCAGTCATATTTAGGCAACACTGCATTCATATTCCCTAGGTAACACTGCATTCATATTCCCTAGGTAACACTGCAGTCATATTCCCTGCAACACTGCATTTATTCAGTAACACTGCAGTCATATTCCCTAGGTAACACTGCAGTCATATTCCCTAGGTAACACTGCATTCATATTCCCTAGGTAACAATGCATTCATATTCCTAGGTAACACTGCATTCATATTCCCTAGTAACACTGCAGTCATATTCCCTAGGTAACACTGCATTCATATTCCCTGTAACACTGCAGTCATATTCCCTAGGTAACACTGCAGACCCTAGGTAACACTGCATTCATATTCCCTAGGTAACAATGATTTAGGTAACACTGCATTTATTCCTAGGTAACACTGCAGTCAATAGGTAACACTGCATTCATATTCCCTGCAACACTGCAGTCATATTCCCTAGGTAACACTGCAGTCATATTCCCTAGGTAACACTTCATATTCCCTAGGTAACACTGCATTCATATTCCCTAGGTAACACTGCAGTCATATTCCCTAGGTAACACTGCAGTCATATTCCCTAGGTAACACTGCATTCATATTCCCTAGGTAACACTGCATTCATATTCCCTAGGTAACATTGCATTCATATTCCTAGGTAACACTGCAGTCATATTCCCTATGGAATGACCTCTTGCAGGTAACACTGCATTCATATTCCCTAGGTAACACTGCAGTCATATTCCCTAATGCATCAATTCCCTAGGTAGCACTGCATTCATATTCACTCAGATGTCCCTGAAGGATCCCATTTACAGATGTGATGTCTTAATTCGACCAGGACCGCAAAACAAAAAGGCTACAGAAACCTGATTATGATAATTATTATAATTCTGGATGTTTTTGTGGCGCTTTCTCCTTTTTTCTGGGAAAATCAAGTCACGTTTTAAAGCTGGAAGATAGAAATTTAAAAGCCTTTTAAAACCTTGAATACATAACAAGTTTCCATTTCTCCTGGATTAGAGGAGTGATCAGGACATCTGTAGTAACGACATGAAAGACATTCTAAAAGTCAGTAAAAGGTTCCGGTTGAATGTTTGTTTTCAGTAATCCCAACAGGTTTGATCTTCAGAGTTTGTAATTTACCATCAACTGCTGTGAAGCTCAGAGGAAACCTCATGTAATTGCCTCTGTATCTGCAGTCTCTCTGGCTGTAAACTCACAGAAGCATCCTGTGAAGTGTTGGCCTCAGCTCTCAGTTCCTCCTCACACCTGAGAGAGCTGGATCTGAGTAACAATGACCTGCTGGATTCAGGAGTGAAGCTGCTCTTAGCTGGACGGAGAGATTCACCATGTAAACTGGAGACTCTGAGGTCAGTTCTCCTGTATTTAGGTGATAACAGTTCACCATGGGTCATTCTCCTGTATTTAGGTGATAACAGTTCACCATGTAAACTGGAGACGCTGAGGTCATTTCTCCTGTATTTAGGTGATAACAGTTCACCATGTAAACTGGAGACTCTGAGGTCATTTCTCCTGTATTTAGGTGATAACAGTTCACCATGTAAACTGGAGACGCTGAGGTCATTTCTCCTGTATTTAGGTGATAACAGTTCACCATGTAAACTGAGACTCTGAGGTCAGTTCTCCTGTATTTAGGTGATAACAGTTCACCATGTAAACTGGAGATACTGAGGTCAGTTTTCCTGTATTTAGGTGATAACAGTTCACCATGTAAACTGGAGACTCTGAGGTCAGTTCTCCTGTATTTAGGTGATAACAGTTAATAATAATAATATAATATAATATATGCCATTTAGCAGACGCTTTTATCCAAAGCGACTTACAGTCATGTGTGCATACATTCTACGTATGGGTGGTCCCGGGAATCGAACCCACTACCCTGGCGTTACAAGCGCCATGCTCTACCAACTGAGCTACAGAAGGACCACGACCAGTTCAGTTGTTCATTAACAAACTCTGATATAAATCTGACTGTGTCTTAACTGACACTTATGATGAAGCTGTTACTTTTTTAAACTTGTATTTTTTTTAGTTAGTTTTTACAAGCAACGCTGTGATAATTTCATGTCAAATATTGTAATTATTGTGCCGATGTAGTTTGTCTATATGCGAGTCCAATAACTGAATGGGTGTAGCTTTACGAAGGCATGTTGACTTGACATGTCTTCACATTACGAGCAACAAAAGGAGAGCGATGGTTTCCTTGTGATCGCAACACGTTAACGATGACATGACAGCGCCGTGATTGGCAGAGAGGTTTTTAGAAACTCTCTTTTGTTATTGGTCTATGGTGATGTCACAATGGAAAGCCCAAAACTCCCGCCCATGTCAACCTGCTGATCAGAAATTGGAAACTCTCTTTGTTATTGGTCCTATTAACCCATTTTCCCCACATTGTGATGTCACAATGGAAAGCCCAAAACTCCCGCCCATGTCAACCTGCTGATCAGAAATTGGAAACTCTCTTTTGTTATTGGTCCTATTAACCCATTTTCCCCACATTGTGATGTCACAATGGAAAGCCCAAAACTCCCGCCCATGTCAACCTGCTGATCAGAAATTGGAAACTCTCTTTTGTTATTGGTCCTATTAACCCATTTTCCCCACATTGTGATGTCACAATGGAAAGCCCAAACTCCCGCCCATGTCAACCTGCTGATCAGAAGTGTTCAGTTGTACATTGTATTTTCAACCAACCAACTATCAACTATAACACGGATCAGGTTTTTTTCCTCCACAGTTTTACACTTTTAGTTTCATCGGCTGTGATGTCAAACACAATATCAAATATGATCTGAAACACAGGGGGAAAAACAGAATTGTGACCTGAGCTCGAGGGCATTGTGACTGCGCTCGGTCTTTAAGTTTAGGTCCTGAAAGCCACGAGGGCATTGTGACTGCGCTCGGTCTTTAAGTTTAGGTCCTGAAAGCCACGAGGGCATTGTGACTGCGCTCGGTCTTTAAGTTTAGGTCCTGAAAGCCACGAGGGCAGTGTGACTGCGCCGGTCTTTAAGTTTAGGTCCTGAAAGCCACGAGGGCAGTGTGACTGTGCTCGGTCTTTAAGTTTAGGTCCTGAAAGCCACGAGGGCAGTGTGACTGTGCTCGGTCTTTAAGTTTAGGTCCTGAAAACCACGAGGGCAGTGTGACTGCGCTCCGTCTTTAAGTTTAGGTCCTGAAAGCCACGAGGGCAGTGTGACTGCGCTCGGTCTTTAAGTTTAGGTCCTGAAAGCCACGAGGGCAGTGTGACTGTGCTCGGTCTTTAAGTTTAGGTCCTGAAAACCACGAGGGCAGTGTGACTGTGCTCGGTCTTTAAGTTTAGGTCCTGAAAGCCACGAGGGCAGTGTGACTGTGCTCGGTCTTTAAGTTTAGGTCCTGAAAACCACGAGGGCATTGTTATACTCACAGGTTGAATTCTATACCCATCTAAAGAGAACAAACATTCAGTTTTAAACATTACACATTTTATCAGGGGCACCCCATCCCCCAACCCCAAGTTTGGGAACCACTGGCATATGGCCAATCAGATGCTGAATTGAAGTTTGGGAACCACTGGCATATGGCCAATCAGATGCTGAATTGAAGTTTGGGAACCACTGGCATATGGCCAATCAGATGCTGAATTGAAGTTTGGGAACCACTGGCATATGGCCAATCAGATGCTGAATTGAAGTTTGGGAACCACTGGCATATGGCCAATCAGATGCTGAATTGAAGTTTGGGAACCACTGGTATATGGCCGAACATCAAAACAACATCTGATTGGCCATAGGTCAGTGGTTCCCAATCAGATGCTGTATTGCGGATATTATTTAAATAACACCACAGTAATGATATTATGAATATATGTACACATGGATACAACAGCCAGTCTATGTTCACCACCATAGAATAGCTGTGTGATTTTGGAATCATGTTAAAACTCTCTGCAGGTTGGCATTCTGTGAAGTCACAGAGGAAGGCTGTGCTTCTCTGGCCTCAGCTCTGAAGTCAAACCCTTCACACCTGAGAGAGCTGGATCTGAGTTACAATCACCCAGGAGACTCGGGAGTCAGACTGCTCTCTGCTGGACTGGAGGATCCACACTGCAGACTGGAGAAACTCAAGTAATGTAGAGGGTTTATGTCAGTCCATGTTGAGTGACATACTGTAAGACATGTTTCTGACCTATCAGGTTAGTTATGTCTTACAGTACACACAAATTAGCATAACTAACCTGATAGGTCAGAAATGTGTCTTACAGTAGACATAAATTAGAATAACTAACCTGATAGGTCAGAAACATGTCTTACGGTACATGATAATTACATGTTTCTGACCTATCAGGTTAGTTATGCTAATGTATGCATACTATAAGACATGTTTCTGACCTATCAGGTTAGTTATGCTAATTTATGCGTACTGTAAGACATGATTCTGACCTATCAGGTTGGTTATGCTAATTACATGAACTGTAAGCCAAACACACTTACCACGACCTGGACGGTGTGATGTGGGGACCTTGTGTGGACATTGCCTGTCTGTTCTTCTTACCCCCTACAGTGTGGAACATGGAGGACAGTACACAATTAAACACGGGCTTAGAAAATGTGAGTGTTGACTGCTGCGAAGAAGAAATCCTGTTAGTTTTATTTTAAGTTGACTCGAAGAAAGATCGTTTTTCAGAGCGTGTGTGTGTGTGTGTGTGTGTGTGTGTGTGTGTGTGTGTGTGTGGTTACACTAACAGGACCTCGCTCTGTTGGGAATATTGATTGGTGTGTTATGAGGTTATGATCATACAGTATAACATTATATATCATTCAACAAATCTGACTTAACCTTTTCCCTTGGCTCTTTAATACCGAGAAACATTATCATTCTGATGGGGCTCTTTAACACCTAGAAACATTATAATTCTGATGGGGCTCTTAAATACCTAGAAACATTATCATTCTGATGGTGCTCTTTAACACCTAGAAACATTATCATTCTGATGGGGCTCTTTAATACCTAGAAACATTATCATTCTGATGGGGCTCTTTAACACCTAGAAACATTATCATTCTGATGGGGCTCTTTAACACCTAGAAACATTATCATTCTGATGGGGCTCTTTAATACCTAGAAACATTATCATTCTGATGGGACTCTTTAATACCGAGAAACATTATCATTCTGATGGGTCTCATTAACGCCTAGAAACATTATCATTCTGATGGGGCTCTTTAATACCTAGAAACATTATCATTCTGATGGAGCTCTTTAATACCTAGAAACATTATCATTCTGATGGGGCTCTTTAATACCTAGAAACATTATCATTCTGATGGAGCTCTTTAATACCTAGAAACATTATCATTCTGATGGGGCTCTTTAATACCTAGAAACATTATCATTCTGATGGTGCTCTTTAACACCTAGAAACATTATCATTCTGATGGGGCTCTTACTTAGAAACATTATCATTCTGAGGGGGCTCTTTAATATCTATGAACATTATCATTGTGATATGATGATGCTTTGTAATTTGTGTCCTGGTCTCCCCAATCAGATGGCTGTGTGCTCTCGCTGGACCCGAACACAGCAAGCAGAAACCTCTCTCTGTCTGAGGAGAACAGAACGGTGACATGGAGGACAGAGGAGCAGCCGTATGCTGATCACCTGGAGAGATTTCAGGATTTCGACCAGGTGCTGTGTACAGAGGGTCTGTCAGGGCGCTGTTACTGGGAGGTAGAGTGGAGTGGGAGAGGAGCTCATATCGGTGTGACGTATAAAGGAATCAATAGGTCAGGAAGGGGTGATGACAGTGGGCTTGGACCTAGTGACAAAACCTGGTGTCTGGTCTGTTGTGATGACCATTACATGGCCTGGATCAATAGTAAACTCACTACCATACCTTCCCCCTCCTCCTCCCCCCCGTCCAACAGAGTAGGACTGTATCTGGACTGGCCGGCCGGCACGATGTCTTTCTACAAGGTCTGTTCTGATACACTGACTCACCTGCACACGTTCTACACCACATTTACCGAGCCCCTCTACCCAGGGCTGTTTGTTTGGTGTCACTCCTCAGTGTCCCTGTGTCAGGTGGTGGCCCCTGTGTCAGAAACACAACGTCATGTTTCCCTCTAATCACGGTCCTGTTCGGCAGTAGGAGACGCCGTGTATCACACCACCCGGGCCTTATTGCTTAATTAGAAAACGGCTCCCTGGGAAATCTGCGGTTTGACTGGTTTAAATGGTGTGTTGTCATTGATAATTCCCCTATTCCCACACATCATTTAGATGTAGTATCAGTTGTAAAATAGATAGTATTGATTCTAGATTGTCATATTGGCCATTCAATCCTGTCTTGGCCATATTACCACAAACCCCCTAAAGGTGCCTTATTGCTATTATAAACAGGTTACTAATGTAATTAGAGCAGTAAAAATACATGTTTTTGTCATACCACGGCTGTCAGCCAATCAGCATTCAGGGCTCCAGCCACCCGGTTTATAATGTCTGATATATCACGGCTGTCAGCCAATCAGCATTCAGGGCTCCAACCACCCAGTTTATAATGTCTGATATGCCACGGCTGTCAGCCAATCAGCATTCAGGGCTCCAACCACCCAGTTTATAATGTCTGATATATCACGGCTGTCAGCCAATCAGCATTCAGGGCTCCAACCACCCGGTTTATTACCCTTTTATTATACAATTCTGCTTCTGTGTGAACTCAATTACACAGAATGGAAATGACACATCACAGATTTGACCTGTGTGAAATGAAGACGATGGAATAAAGAGTTGGTATTTGTTTAAATGGTATTTGAATAAATTCAATAAAACTGAAGTTTGGCCAAAGTTTCTTCACTTTTGTTCCTGTAATTACACATGAAAAATTAAATGTAGATATAATAATATATCACAGGTTGTTTATGGAATAACCTTTTACACAAAGGTATAATGTTACGTGGTTAGAGGCGGGTAGCCTAGTGGTCAGAGTCAGGGTAGCCTAGTGGTTAGAGTCAGGGTAGCCTAGTGGTTAGAGGCAGGGTAGCCTAGTGGTTAGAGGCAGGGTAGCCTAGTGGTTAGAGGCAGGGTGACCTAGTGGTTAGAGACAGGGTAGCCTAGTGGTTAGAGGCAGGGTAGCCTAGTGGTTAGAGACAGGGTAGCCTAGTGGTTAGAGACAGGGTAGCCTAGTGGTTAGAGACAGGGTAGCCTAGTGGTTAGAGACAGGGTAGCCTAGTGGTTAGAGACAGGGTAGCCTAGTGGTTAGAGACAGGGTAGCCTAGTGGTTAGAGACAGGGTAGCCTAGTGGTTAGAGGCAGGGTAGCCTAGTGGTTAGAGACAGGGTAGCCTAGTGGTTAGAGGCAGGGTAGCCTAGTGGTTAGAGGCAGGTAGCCTAGTGGTTAGAGGCAGGTAGCCTAGTGGTTAGAGGCAGGGTAGCCTAGTGGTTAGAGACAGGGTAGCCTAGTGGTTAGAGGCAGGTAGCCTAGTGGTTAGAGACAGGGTAGCCTAGTGGTTAGAGGCAGGGTAGCCTAGTGGTTAGAGGCAGGTAGCCTAGTGGTTAGAGGCAGGTAGCCTAGTGGTTAGAGGCAGGTAGCCTAGTGGTTAGAGGCAGGGTAGCCTAGTGGTTAGAGACAGGGTAGCCTAGTGGTTAGAGGCAGGTAGCCTAGTGGTTAGAGGCAGGGTAGCCTAGTGGTTAGAGGCAGGGTAGCCTAGTGGTTAGAGGCAGGGTAGCCTAGTGGTTAGAGGCAGGGTAGCCTAGTGGTTAGAGGCAGGGTAGCCTAGTGGTTAGAGACAGGGTAGCCTAGTGGTTAGAGACAGTACTAGATTGGAGTCTTGTCAGGTAGGGGAAGGTTTAGTACTAGATTGGAGGCTTGTCAGGTAGGGGAAGGTTTAGTACTAGATTGGAGGGCTTGTCAGGTAGGGGAAGGTTTAGTACTAGATTGGAGGGCTTGTCAGGTGGGGGAAGGTTTAGTACTAGATTGGAGGGCTTGTCAGGTAGGGGAAGGTTTAGTACTAGATTGGAGGGCTTGTCAGGTAGGGGAAGGTTTAGTACTAGATTGGAGGGCTTGTCAGGTAGGGGAAGGTTTAGTACTAGATTGGAGGGCTTGTCAGGTGGGGGAAGGTTTAGTACTAGATTGGAGGCTTGTCAGGTGGGGGAAGGTTTAGTACTAGATTGGAGGGCTTGTCAGGTAGGGGAAGGTTTAGTACTAGATTGGAGGGCTTGTCAGGTGGGGAAGGTTTAGTACTAGATTGGAGGCTTGTCAGGTGGGGGAAGGTTTAGTACTAGATTGGAGGCTTGTCAGGTAGGGGAAGGTTTAGTACTAGATTGGAGGCTTGTCAGGTAGGGGAAGGTTTAGTACTAGATTGGAGGGCTTGTCAGGTAGGGGAAGGTTTAGTACTAGATTGGAGGCTTGTCAGGTAGGGGAAGGTTTAGTACTAGATTGGAGGGCTTGTCAGGTAGGGGAAGGTTTAACTACCAAAACAGGATTAAAGGAACTAGAATCACAGCAAACCAAATACATGATAACCCATAAATCAAAACTTGGGTTTAATATCGTTCAAAACGTCTCTTCAGCACTCCAATGGCATTAACAACAGCCGTAAATGTTTCAAACTTCAGTTAGTCGTCTTGCCTGGGTTGAGACTTGAGAAAGGAGCAGTGTTTTAGTGTCATCTTGTGACCCAAATGGCTCCCCATGGGCCCTGGTTTATAGTTGTGCACTAGAAACGGGAATAGGTTACCATAGTGACTTGGGGGCTGGGGGGCAAGTTGTCACCAGGGGCAATAGATATGGACGGGGCTAGACGAGAGAACAGGTTGAGACATGTTTCCTGGAGATTTAAATGAAAAGTCGTCTCCCTGGCAACCACTACCCACTCGCTCTCTTGTCGACGGAGTCAACAACAAACCTCTCTTTCTACCGGCGAACTTTATTGAGACATTTGACTTTCACGTAGTTTAAACCCCATGTCATTATCGACACAATGATATAAAACACTATCATCTGTGTAGAATAGAGGGAAGACTGGGTGAAAATAAACAAAGGACAACCAATGTACATCTCTGTTAATTTGCTAAACATTCTTTATTTAATAAAATATATTGAATTGTTTCACCACTAAGAGAATTTTATCAATTTGAAAAACTAGAAAGGCTATTTGACTGAACATTAGAAATCAATCCCAAATCAACACAACAACAACAACAGGCACCTTGTTTGATAGAGTTCATAAATAAAATCACTTCCAAATAAACAAACTTAAAACATATTATTTATTCATTCAGGATTTAAGTTGTTTTTGAGGAACAGGGAGTTGTGTAGCTATGGGTTACACCCTATTCCCTATATAGTGCACTACTTTAGACCAGAGTCCTATTGGGGCCATGGTTGAGAGAGTAGTGCACACTACATAGGGAATAGACTGCTTATATTTGGAATGTACAGTCTAGCCGATAGCCGTCCTCAGCTGAGATAAATTAAGACGACAGACTGGATCGGCTGCCTGCAGACGGGACACAGCTTGCTTCTCTTCTTCAGTTTCCTGGCGCAGGTGTAACAGGCCATGAGGTGCCCAGTGCGTCCGTGTACGATGCAGCCGTTCTTGGGCCTGGTCTGACAGATGACGCAGGGCTCCAGGCAGCTGGCGGGGAGGTGAGCCTCCAGGCTGTTGAAACGCTCCAAGTCTGGTGCCGTCACTTCTTGACTGAGGGGGGCGCTAGAGGACGAGCCTGAGCCCACGCCGTTGGAGTTCGAAGAAGAGGTGGAGGGCTGGGAGGAGCAGGCCGAGTCTTGGGAATCCGGGCCAGAGACGGACATCAATTCCTGGGAGTCTTTGAGGAGGGGAAGGGGCGACCTGGCTCTCTTCCCGTCTGGAACATCCAGACCTTCGGTCTCGTCGGGCTCTGTCGGGGCTGGGGTAGGCTTGGGGGGTAAGGGTTTGAGGTTGGGGGCAGCAGAGTTGCTGTCAGATTCGGGAAACCAGTCCATTCTTGGCGTCCAACAGCGGTTGCAGTTTCGGGGGAGGGGAGGGTTCAACTCCTCACACTTTGAGCACTTCCAGTAGTCCTGAAACAACACCACTAGATTAGACCACAGACACCACCACTAGATTAGACCACAGACACCACCACTAGATTAGACCACAGACACCACCACTAGATTAGACCACAGACACCACCACTAGATTAGACCACAGACACCACCACTAGATTAGACCACAGACACCACCACTAGATTAGACCACAGCACCACTAGATTACACCAGACACCACCACTAGATTAGACCAGACACCACCACTAGATTACACCACAGACACCACCACTAGATTAGACCACAGACACCACCACTAGATTAGACCACAGCACCACTAGATTACAAAACAGACACCACCACTAGATTACACCACAGACACCACCACTAGATTAGACCACAGACACCACCACTAGATTAGACCACAGACACCACCACTAGATTAGACCACAGACACCACCACTAGATTAGACCACAGACACCACCACTAGATTAGACCACAGACACCACCACTAGATTAGACCACAGACACCACCACTAGATTAGACCACAGACACCACCACTAGATTAGACCACAGACACCACCACTAGATTAGACCACAGACACCACCACTAGATTAGACCACAGACACCACCACTAGATTAGACCACAGACACCACCACTAGATTAGACCACAGACACCACCACTAGATTAGACCACAGACAGCACCACTAGATTAGACCACAGACGGCACCACTAGATTAGACCACAGGCAACACCACTAGATTAGACCACAGACACCACCACTAGATTAGACCACAGACACCACCACTAGATTAGACCACAGACACCACCACTAGATTAGACCACAGACACCACCACTAGATTAGACCACAGACACCACCACTAGATTAGACCACAGACACCACCACTAGATTAGACCACAGACACCACCACTAGATTAGACCACAGACACCACCACTAGATTAGACCACAGACACCACCACTAGATTAGACCACAGACACCACCACTAGATTAGACCACAGACAGGACCACTAGATTAGACCACAGACGGCACCACTAGATTAGACCACAGGCAACACCACTAGATTAGACCACAGACACCACCACTAGATTAGACCACAGACACCACCACTAGATTAGACCACAGACACCACCACTAGATTAGACCACAGACGGCACCACTAGATTAGACCACAGACACGGCACCACTAGATTAGACCACAGACACCACCACTAGATTAGACCACAGACGGCACCACTAGATTAGACCACAGACGGCACCACTAGATTAGACCACAGGCACCACTAGATTAGACCACAGGCACCACTAGATTAGACCACAGGCACCACTAGATTAGACCACAGACACCACCACTAGATTAGACCACAGACACCACCACTAGATTAGACCACAGACACCACCACTAGATTAGACCACAGACACCACCACTAGATTAGACCACAGACACCACCACTAGATTAGACCACAGACACCACCACTAGATTAGACCACAGGCACCACCACTAGATTAGACCACAGGCACCACCACTAGATTAGACCACAGACACCACCACTAGATTAGACCACAGACACCACCACTAGATTAGACCACAGACACCACCACTAGATTAGACCACAGGCACCACCACTAGATTAGACCACAGGCACCACCACTAGATTAGACCACAGACACCACCACTAGATTAGACCACAGACACCACCACTAGATTAGACCACAGGCACCACCACTAGATTAGACCACAGACACCACCACTAGATTAGACCACAGACACCACCACTAGATTAGACCACAGACACCACCACTAGATTAGACCACAGGCAACACCACTAGATTAGACCACAGGCAACACCACTAGATTAGACCACAGACACCACCACTAGATTAGACCACAGACACCACCACTAGATTAGACCACAGACACCACCACTAGATTAGACCACAGACACCACCACTAGATTAGACCACAGACACCACCACTAGATTAGACCACAGACAACACCACTAGATTAGAGCACAGACAACACCACTAGATTAGAGCACAGACAACACCACTAGATTAGACCACAGACAACACCACTAGATTAGACCACAGGCACCACCACTAGATTAGACCACAGGCACCACCACTAGATTAGACCACAGGCACCACCACTAGATTAGACCACAGGCACCACCACTAGATTAGACCACAGGCACCACCACTAGATTAGACCACAGGCACCACCACTAGATTAGACCACAGGCACCACCACTAGATTAGACCACAGGCAACACCACTAGATTAGACCACAGGCAACACCACTAGATTAGACCACAGGCAACACCACTAGATTAGACCACAGACAACACCACTAGATTAGACCACAGACAACACCACTAGATTAGACCACAGACAACACCACTAGATTAGACCACAGGCAACACCACTAGATTAGACCACAGGCAACACCACTAGATTAGACCACAGGCACCACCACTAGATTAGACCACAGGCAACACCACTAGATTAGACCACAGACACCACCACTAGATTAGACCACAGACACCACCACTAGATTAGACCACAGACACCACCACTAGATTAGACCACAGACACCACCACTAGATTAGACCACAGACACCACCACTAGATTAGACCACAGGCACCACCACAGGCACCACCACTAGATTAGACCACAGGCACCACCACTAGATTAGACCACAGACACCACCACTAGATTAGACCACAGACACCACCACTAGATTAGACCACAGACACCACCACTAGATTAGACCACAGACACCACCACTAGATTAGACCACAGACACCACCACTAGATTAGACCACAGACACCACCACTAGATTAGACCACAGACACCACCACTAGATTAGACCACAGACACCACCACTAGATTAGACCACAGACACCACCACTAGATTAGACCACAGACAGCACCACTAGATTAGACCACAGACAGCACCACTAGATTAGACCACAGACAGCACCACTAGATTAGACCACAGACACCACCACTAGATTAGACCACAACACCACTAGATTAGACCACAGACACCACCACTAGATTAGACCACAGACACCACCACTAGATTAGACCACAGACACCACCACTAGATTAGACCACAGACACCACCACTAGATTAGACCACAGACACCACCACTAGATTAGACCACAGACACCACCACTAGATTAGACCACAGACACCACCACTAGATTAGACCACACACACCACCACTAGATTAGACCACAGACACCACCACTAGATTAGACCACAGACACCACCACTAGATTAGACCACACAGGCACCACTAGATTAGAGCACAGACAACACCACTAGATTAGACCACAGACCACACCACTAGATTAGACCACAGGCAACACCACTAGATTAGACCACAGGCACCACCACTCTAGATTAGACCACAGGCACCACCACTCTAGATTAGACCACAGGCACCACCACTCTAGATTAGACCACAGGCACCATCACTCTAGATTAGACCACAGGCAACACCACTAGATTAGACCACAGGCAACACCACTAGATTAGACCACAGGCACCACCACTAGATTAGACCACAGGCAACACCACTAGATTAGACCACAGGCAACACCACTAGATTAGACCACAGGCAACACCACTAGATTAGACCACAGGCAACACCACTAGATTAGACCACAGGCAACACCACTAGATTAGACCACAGACACCACCACTAGATTAGACCACAGACACCACCACTAGATTAGACCACAGACACCACCACTAGATTAGACCACAGACACCACCACTAGATTAGACCACAGACACCACCACTAGATTAGACCACAGACACCACCACTAGATTAGACCACAGACACCACCACTAGATTAGACCACAGACACCACCACTAGATTAGACCACAGGCAACACCACTAGATTAGACCACGGGCACCACTAGATTAGACCACAGGCACCACTAGATTAGACCACAGGCAACACCACTAGATTAGACCACAGGCAACACCACTAGATTAGACCACAGACACCACCACTAGATTAGACCACAGACAACACCACTAGATTAGACCACAGGCAACACCACTAGATTAGACCACAGACACCACCACTAGATTAGACCACAGACACCACCACTAGATTAGACCACAGACACCACCACTAGATTAGACCACAGACACCACCACTAGATTAGACCACAGACACCACCACTAGATTAGACCACAGACACCACCACTAGATTAGACCACAGACACCACCACTAGATTAGACCACAGACACCACCACTAGATTAGACCACAGGCAACACCACTAGATTAGACCACAGGCAACACCACTAGATTAGACCACAGGCAACACCACTAGATTAGACCACAGGCAACACCACTAGATTAGACCACAGGCACCACTAGATTAGACCACAGGCAACACCACTAGATTAGACCACAGGCAACACCACTAGATTAGACCACAGACACCACCACTAGATTAGACCACAGACACCACCACTAGATTAGACCACAGGCACCACTAGATTAGACCATTAGACCACAGACACCACCACTAGATTAGACCACAGGGGTTATGGGTAATATGAAACGTACTGCTTCCGTGATTTCAGTGTCGTCATCGAACGAGTCCTCCTCCTCTGCCTCGAAGATGGTGACTTCATACACCTGTGAGAGAACGACAGACACACGGGGAGTCAACAGCTGCAGTTTGACCCCAGGACACTAGAGGGAGCTGTTTGAAATGACACATCAATGTTTCCTCGGGGGGTCCGGGAGCACCCCCCCCGGTGATAATTTAAGAACCATCGAAAAGGTCCGCTTTTTGTTGGTGTGGTGGTGCACCACAGCTAAATAAATGCAGCGGAAACACACACACGAAAAGACACACAGACACACACACTCGAAAAGACACACACGAAAAGACACACAGACACACACGAAAAGACACACAGACACACACACTCGAAAAGACACACACACAGACACACACACACACGAAAAGACACACACACACACACTCGAAAAGACACACAGACACACACACACACACAGTTGAAAAGACAGTGAGCCGAGACCTCGTCCTCTCCAGACACTGAAGCCTCTTCGGGATCGCTGTAGGCATCCGAGTCGATGGACTCCACCTCAAACTCCACGCTGAAGTTATCAGAGTCTGAGCCCAGATCCTGGCTCAGAACATCGTCACCCGCGTCACTGACCAATGAACCGACTTCCTGTTGAGAGAGACGAGAGAAAGAGAGAGCTCAGTAACATGGGACTTACACAGCTGCCGATAAGATTTACAAATTACAATCACTTTTTTTAAACTCAGAATCTAAAGTACTGAACAAACCGATGTCACACACTAGACGTGAAACATTTTGTCTGAATGTGTAGGAATTAATAATCCCATTCCTTCATCTGCATAATGTTGTAGCCCAGTTTAGGATCTAGTTTAGGATCTCACCCTCCTTTTATTTAGGATTGGTGGAACTACAGTCTGACAGGGTAAATAGTTGTACTGCAGGAGGCTCCCCCACAGAGTTATACAGGAGGCTCCCACACAGAGTCACAGGAGGCTCCCCACAGAGTTACACAGGAGGCTCCCCACAGAGTTACAGGAGGATCCCCCACAGAGTTATACAGGAGGCTCCCCCACAGAGTTACAGGAAGCTCCCCCACAGAGTTATACAGGAGGATCCCCCACAGAGTTACAGGAGGATCCCCCACAGAGTTACAGGAGGATCCCCCACAGAGTTACAGGAGGATCCCCCACAGAGTTATACAGGAGGCTCCCCCACAGAGTTACAGGAAGCTCCCCCACAGAGTTATACAGGAGGATCCCCCACAGAGTTACAGGAGGATCCCCCACAGAGTTATACAGGAGGCTCCCCCACAGAGTTATACAGGAGGCTCCCCCACAGAGTTATACAGGAGGCTCCCCCACAGAGTTATACAGGAGGCTCCCCCACAGAGTTATACAGGAGGCTCCCCCACAGAGTTATACAGGAGGCTCCCCCACAGAGTTATACAGGAGGATCCCCCACAGAGTTACACAGGAGGCTCCCCACACAGAGTCACAGGAGGCTCCCCACACAGAGTCACAGGAGGCTCCCCACACAGAGTCACAGGAGGCTCCCCACACAGAGTCACAGGAGGCTCCCCACACAGAGTCACAGGAGGATCCCCCACAGAGATACAGGAGGATCCCCACACAGAGTCACAGGAGGATCCCCCACAGAGTTACAGGAGGATCCCCCACAGAGTTACAGGAGGATGACCCACAGAGTTACAGGAGGATCCCCCCACAGAGTTATACAGGAGGCTCCCCCACAGAGTTATACAGGAGGCTCCCCCACAGAGTTATACAGGAGGCTCCCCCACAGAGTTATACAGGAGGCTCCCCCACAGTCACAGGAGGCTCCCCCACAGAGTCACAGGAGGCTACTCACAGCGTTACTGTGTGAGTCTGAAGACTCGCTGCTCCTCCGGTCTCGTCTCAGGCCTCCAATCACATACCAGGACATGCTGTCATCAAAGGTCAGAGAAAAGCTGTCTGACCTGTGTCTCTTCCTGGACTCACACCCGTCCTCCTCTTGTGTGGACGACGTCCCCTCTGGAATAGAACAAAGAGGGTCTGAGCAGCGGTTTTTACTTTTAACCATTTCTTTCAAATAAGCCATTTTTCTTCTCCAACGGTAAAATAGAGAAGCATATTGTGCATCCGATCACTCAAATCTAATTTTATTTGTCACATACACATGGTTAGCAGATGTTAATGCGAGTGTAGCGAAATGCTTGTGCTTCTAGTTCCGACAATGCAGTAATAACCAACAAGTAATCAATTCCAAAACTACGGTCTTATACAAAGTGTAAGGGGATAAAGAATATGTACATAAGGATATATGAATGAGTGATGGTACAGAGCAGCATACAGTAGATGGTATCGAGTATGTAAACAAAGTGGCATAGTTAAAGTGGCTAGTGATACATGTATTACATAAAGATGCAGTAGATGATGGGGCGGCAGGGTAGCCTAGTGGTTAGAGTGGAGGGCGGCAGGGTAGCCTAGTGGTTAGAGTGGAGGGTGGCAGGGTAGCCTAGTGGTTAGAGTGGAGAGGTGGCAGGGTAGCCTAGTGGTTAGAGTGGAGGGAGGCAGGGTAGCCTAGTGGTTAGAGTGGAGGGCGGCAGGGTAGCCTAGTGGTTAGAGTGGAGAGGTGGCAGGGTAGCCTAGTGGTTAGAGTGGAGGGAGGCAGGGTAGCCTAGTGGTTAGAGTGGAGGGCGGCAGGGTAGCCTAGTGGTTAGAGTGGAGGGCGGCAGGGTAGCCTAGTGGTTAGAGTGGAGGGCGGCAGGGTAGCCTAGTGGTTAGAGTGGAGGGTGGCAGGGTAGCCTAGTGGTTAGAGTGGAGGGTGGCAGGGTAGCCTAGTGGTTAGAGTGGAGGGCGGCAGGGTAGCCTAGTGGTTAGAGTGGAGGGCGGCAGGGTAGCCTAGTGGTTAGAGTGGAGGGTGGCAGGGTAGCCTAGTGGTTAGAGTGGAGGGTGGGAGGGTAGCCTAGTGGTTAGAGTGGAGGGTGGCAGGGTAGCCTAGTGGTTAGAGTGGAGGGTGGCAGGGTAGCCTAGTGGTTAGAGTGGAGGGTGGGAGGGTAGCCTAGTGGTTAGAGTGGAGGGTGGCAGGGTAGCCTAGTGGTTAGAGTGGAGGGTGGCAGGGTAGCCTAGTGGTTAGAGTGGAGGGTGGGAGGGTAGCCTAGTGGTTAGAGTGGAGGGTGGCAGGGTAGCCTAGTGGTTAGAGTGGAAGAGTAGCCTAGTGGTTAGAGCGTTGGACTAGTAACCGAAAGGTTGCAAGTTCAATCCCCCGAGCTGACATGGTACAAATCTGTCGTTCTGCCCCTGAACAGGCAGTTAACCCACAGTGTAGGGTATGTAAACAATGTATTAGGTAGCATTGTTTAAAGTGGCTAGTGATACATGTATTACATAAAGATACAGTAGATGGTATCGAGTACAGTATATACATATGAGATGAGTATGTAAACAAAGTGGCATGTGATACATGTATGACATAAGGATGCAGTAGATGATATAGAGTACAGTATATACATATGAGATGAGTATGTAAACAAAGTGGCATGTGATACATGTATGACATAAGGATGCAGTAGATGATATAGAGTACAGTATATACATATGAGATGAGTATGTAAACAAAGTGGCTGGTGATACATGTATTACATAAAGAATGCAGTAGATGATATAGAGTAAAGTATATACGTATACATATGAGATGAATAATGTAGAGAACATTATATAAGGTAGCATTGTTTAAAGTGATACATTTTACATCACTCCGTTGACATACTGAAACACACTGACAAGTCTTCAACAAAGCTGTTTCTCTCCTGATGACAATGAATATGTGATGTTCACAAGACATGGAGGAGTTGTTGATAGCTGTATGTTGTGTACTGGGCCCTGAGGTACGAACAGTAGCTAAGAGCAATAAAACCCCAGTCCTTTAAAAATGGTCTGTTTCAATCCATCAGACTAGGACTGTTGTGGATTCTCCCCTGGTCTGTTTCCATCAGACTAGGACTGTTGTGGATTCTCCCCTGGTCTGTTTCCATCAGACTAGGACTGTTGTGGATTCTCCCCTGGTCTGTTTCCATCAGACTAGGACTGTTGTGATTCTCCCTGGTCTGTTTCCATCAGACTAGGACTGTTGTGGATTCTCCCCTGGTCTGTTTCCATCAGACTAGGACTGTTGTGGATTCTCCCTGGTCTGTTTCAATCCATCAGACTAGGACTGTTGTGGATTCTCCCTGGTCTGTTTCCATCAGACTAGGACTGTTGTGATTCTCCCCTGGTCTGTTTCAATCCATCAGACTAGGACTGTTGTGGATTCTCCCCTGGTCTGTTTCAATCCATCAGACTAGGACCGTTGTGGATTCTCCCCTGGTCTGTTTCCATCAGACTAGGACTGTTGTGGATTCTCCCCTGGTCTGTTTCAATCCATCAGACTAGGACTGTTGTGGATTCTCCCCTGGCCTGTTTCAATCCATCAGACTAGGACTGTTGTGGATTCTCCCCTGGTCTGTTTCAATCCATCAGACTAGGACTGTTGTGGATTCTCCCCTGGTCTGTTTCCATCAGACTAGGACTGTTGTGGATTCTCCCTGGTCTGTTTCCATCAGACTAGGACTGTTGTGGATTCTCCCTGGTCTGTTTCCATCAGACTAGGACTGTTGTGGATTCTCCCTGGTCTGTTTCAATCCATCAGACTACGGCTGTTGTGGATTCTCCCTGGTCTGTTTCCATCAGACTAGGACTGTTGTGATTCTCCCTGGTCTGTTTCCATCAGACTAGGACTGTTGTGGATTCTCCCCTGGTCTGTTTCAATCCATCAGACTAGGACTGTTGTGGATTCTCCCCTGGTCTGTTTCCATCAGACTAGGACTGTTGTGGATTCTCCCCTGGTCTGTTTCCATCAGACTAGGACTGTTGTGATTCTCCCTGGTCTGTTTCCATCAGACTAGGACTGTTGTGGATTCTCCCCTGGTCTGTTTCAATCCATCAGACTACGGCTGTTGTGGATTCTCCCCTGGTCTGTTTCCATCAGACTAGGACTGTTGTGGATTCTCCCTGGTCTGTTTCCATCAGACTAGGACTGTTGTGGATTCTCCCTGGTCTGTTTCAATCCATCAGACTAGGACTGTTGTGGATTCTCCCCTGGTCTGTTTCCATCAGACTAGGACTGTTGTGGATTCTCCCCTGGTCTGTTTCAATCCATCAGACTAGGACTGTTGTGGATTCTCCCTGGTCTGTTTCAATCCATCAGACTAGGACTGTTGTGGATTCTCCCTGGTCTGTTTCAATCCATCAGACTAGGACTGTTGTGGATTCTCCCTGGTCTGTTTCAATCCATCAGACTAGGACTGTTGTGGATTCTCCCCTGGTCTGTTTCAATCCATCAGACTAGGACTGTTGTGGATTCTCCCCTGGTCTGTTTCAATCCATCAGACTAGGACTGTTGTGATTCTCCCCTGGTCTGTTTCCATCAGACTAGGACTGTTGTGATTCTCCCTGGTCTGTTTCAATCCATCAGACTAGGACTGTTGTGGATTCTCCCCTGGTCTGTTTCCATCAGACTAGGACTGTTGTGATTCTCCCCTGGTCTGTTTCCATCCATCAGACTAGGACTGTTGTGGATTCTCCCTGGTCTGTTTCAATCCATCAGACTAGGACTGTTGTGGATTCTCCCTGGTCTGTTTCAATCCATCAGACTAGGACTGTTGTGGATTCTCCCTGGTCTGTTTCCATCAGACTAGGACTGTTGTGGATTCTCCCTGGTCTGTTTCAATCCATCAGACTAGGACTGTTGTGGATTCTCCCTGGTCTGTTTCCATCAGACTAGGACTGTTGTGGATTCTCCCCTGGTCTGTTTCCATCAGACTAGGACTGTTGTGGATTCTCCCTGGTCTGTTTCCATCAGACTAGGACTGTTGTGGATTCTCGCCTGGTCTGTTTCCATCAGACTAGGACTGTTGTGGATTCTCCCCTGGTCTGTTTCCATCAGACTAGGACTGTTGTGGATTCTCCCTGGTCTGTTTCCATCAGACTAGGACTGTTGTGGATTCTCCCCTGGTCTGTTTCAATCCATCAGACTAGGACTGTTGTGGATTCTCCCTGGTCTGTTTCCATCAGACTAGGACTGTTGTGGATTCTCCCCTGGTCTGTTTCAATCCATCAGACTACGGCTGTTGTGGATTCTCCCCTGGTCTGTTTCCATCAGACTAGGACTGTTGTGGATTCTCCCCTGGTCTGTTTCCATCAGACTAGGACTGTTGTGATTCTCCCCTGGTCTGTTTCAATCCATCAGACTAGGACTGTTGTGGATTCTCCCTGGTCTGTTTCCATCAGACTAGGACTGTTGTGGATTCTCCCCTGGTCTGTTTCAATCCATCAGACTACGGCTGTTGTGGATTCTCCCCTGGTCTGTTTCCATCAGACTAGGACTGTTGTGATTCTCCCTGGTCTGTTTCCATCAGACTAGGACTGTTGTGATTCTCCCTGGTCTGTTTCAATCCATCAGACTAGGACTGTTGTGGATTCTCCCCTGGTCTGTTTCCATCAGACTAGGACTGTTGTGGATTCTCCCTGGTCTGTTTCCATCAGACTAGGACTGTTGTGGATTCTCCCTGGTCTGTTTCAATCCATCAGACTAGGACTGTTGTGGATTCTCCCTGGTCTGTTTCAATCCATCAGACTAGGACTGTTGTGGATTCTCCCCTGGTCTGTTTCAATCCATCAGACTAGGACTGTTGTGGATTCTCCCTGGTCTGTTTCAATCCATCAGACTAGGACTGTTGTGGATTCTCCCTGGTCTGTTTCAATCCATCAGACTAGGACTGTTGTGGATTCTCCCCTGGTCTGTTTCAATCCATCAGACTAGGACTGTTGTGGATTCTCCCTGGTCGGTTTCCATCAGACTAGGACTGTTGTGGATTCTCCCTGGTCTGTTTCAATCAGACTAGGACTGTTGTGGATTCTCCCTGGTCTGTTTCAATCCATCAGACTAGGACTGTTGTGATTCTCCCTGGTCTGTTTCAATCCATCAGACTAGGACTGTTGTGGATTCTCCCCTGGTCTGTTTCAATCCATCAGACTAGGACTGTTGTGGATTCTCCCCTGGTCTGTTTCAATCCATCAGACTAGGGCTGTTGTGGATTCTCCCCTGGTCTGTTTCCATCAGACTAGGACTGTTGTGGATTCTCCCTGGTCTGTTTCCATCAGACTAGGACTGTTGTGGATTCTCCCCTGGTCTGTTTCAATCCATCAGACTAGGACTGTTGTGGATTCTCCCCTGGTCTGTTTCCATCAGACTAGGACTGTTGTGGATTCTCCCCTGGTCTGTTTCAATCCATCAGACTACGGCTGTTGTGGATTCTCCCTGGTCTGTTTCCATCAGACTAGGACTGTTGTGATTCTCCCCTGGTCTGTTTCCATCAGACTAGGACTGTTGTGATTCTCCCCTGGTCTGTTTCAATCCATCAGACTAGGACTGTTGTGGATTCTCCCTGGTCTGTTTCCATCAGACTAGGACTGTTGTGATTCTCCCTGGTCTGTTTCAATCCATCAGACTAGGACTGTTGTGGATTCTCCCCTGGTCTGTTTCAATCCATCAGACTAGGACTGTTGTGATTCTCCCTGGTCTGTTTCAATCCATCAGACTAGGACTGTTGTGGATTCTCCCCTGGTCTGTTTCAATCCATCAGACTAGGACTGTTGTGGATTCTCCCCTGGTCTGTTTCAATCCATCAGACTAGGACTGTTGTGGATTCTCCCTGGTCTGTTTCAATCCATCAGACTAGGACTGTTGTGGATTCTCCCTGGTCTGTTTCCATCAGACTAGGACTGTTGTGGATTCTCCCCTGGTCTGTTTCAATCCATCAGACTAGGACTGTTGTTGATTCTCCCTGGTCTGTTTCCATCAGACTAGGACTGTTGTGGATTCTCCCCTGGTCTGTTTCCATCCATCAGACTAGGACTGTTGTGGATTCTCCCCTGGTCTGTTTCAATCCATCAGACTAGGACTGTTGTGGATTCTCCCCTGGTCTGTTTCAATCCATCAGACTAGGACTGTTGTGGATTCTCCCCTGGTCTGTTTCCATCAGACTAGGACTGTTGTGGATTCTCCCTGGTCTGTTTCAATCCATCAGACTAGGACTGTTGTGATTCTCCCTGGTCTGTTTCCATCAGACTAGGACTGTTGTGGATTCTCCCTGGTCTGTTTCCATCAGACTAGGACTGTTGTGGATTCTCCCCTGGTCTGTTTCCATCAGACTAGGACTGTTGTGGATTCTCGCCTGGTCTGTTTCCATCAGACTAGGACTGTTGTGGATTCTCCCTGGTCTGTTTCCATCAGACTAGGACTGTTGTGGATTCTCCCCTGGTCTGTTTCCATCAGACTAGGACTGTTGTGATTCTCCCTGGTCTGTTTCAATCCATCAGACTAGGACTGTTGTGGATTCTCCCCTGGTCTGTTTCCATCAGACTAGGACTGTTGTGATTCTCCCTGGTCTGTTTCAATCCATCAGACTACGGCTGTTGTGGATTCTCCCCTGGTCTGTTTCCATCAGACTAGGACTGTTGTGGATTCTCCCTGGTCTGTTTCCATCAGACTAGGACTGTTGTGATTCTCCCTGGTCTGTTTCAATCCATCAGACTAGGACTGTTGTGGATTCTCCCCTGGTCTGTTTCCATCAGACTAGGACTGTTGTGATTCTCCCTGGTCTGTTTCAATCCATCAGACTACGGCTGTTGTGGATTCTCCCTGGTCTGTTTCCATCAGACTAGGACTGTTGTGATTCTCCCCTGGTCTGTTTCCATCAGACTAGGACTGTTGTGGATTCTCCCCTGGTCTGTTTCAATCCATCAGACTAGGACTGTTGTGGATTCTCCCCTGGTCTGTTTCCATCAGACTAGGACTGTTGTGGATTCTCCCCTGGTCTGTTTCCATCAGACTAGGACTGTTGTGGATTCTCCCTGGTCTGTTTCAATCCATCAGACTAGGACTGTTGTGATTCTCCCTGGTCTGTTTCAATCCATCAGACTAGGACTGTTGTGGATTCTCCCTGGTCTGTTTCAATCCATCAGACTAGGACTGTTGTGATTCTCCCTGGTCTGTTTCAATCCATCAGACTAGGACTGTTGTGATTCTCCCTGGTCTGTTTCAATCCATCAGACTAGGACTGTTGTGGATTCTCCCCTGGTCTGTTTCAATCCATCAGACTAGGACTGTTGTGATTCTCCCTGGTCGGTTTCCATCAGACTAGGACTGTTGTGGATTCTCCCCTGGTCTGTTTCAATCAGACTAGGACTGTTGTGATTCTCCCTGGTCTGTTTCAATCCATCAGACTAGGACTGTTGTGGATTCTCCCCTGGTCTGTTTCAATCCATCAGACTAGGACTGTTGTGGATTCTCCCCTGGTCTGTTTCAATCCATCAGACTAGGACTGTTGTGGATTCTCCCTGGTCTGTTTCAATCCATCAGACTAGGACTGTTGTGGATTCTCCCTGGTCTGTTTCAATCCATCAGACTAGGACTGTTGTGGATTCTCCCTGGTCTGTTTCAATCCATCAGACTAGGACTGTTGTGGATTCTCCCTGGTCTGTTTCAATCCATCAGACTAGGACTGTTGTGGATTCTCCCCTGGTCTGTTTCAATCCATCAGACTAGGACTGTTGTGATTCTCCCTGGTCTGTTTCAACCCATCAGACTAGGACTGTTGTGGATTCTCCCCTGGTCTGTTTCCATCAGACTAGGACTGTTGTGGATTCTCCCCTGGTCTGTTTCCATCAGACTAGGACTGTTGTGATTCTCCCTGGTCTGTTTCAATCCATCAGACTAGGACTGTTGTGGATTCTCCCCTGGTCTGTTTCAATCCATCAGACTAGGACTGTTGTGGATTCTCCCTGGTCTGTTTCAATCCATCAGACTAGGACTGTTGTGGATTCTCCCTGGTCTGTTTCCATCAGACTAGGACTGTTGTGGATTCTCCCTGGTCTGTTTCCATCAGACTAGGACTGTTGTGGATTCTCCCTGGTCTGTTTCAATCCATCAGACTAGGACTGTTGTGGATTCTCCCCTGGTCTGTTTCAATCCATCAGACTAGGACTGTTGTGATTCTCCCTGGTCGGTTTCCATCAGACTAGGACTGTTGTGGATTCTCCCTGGTCTGTTTCAATCAGACTAGGACTGTTGTGATTCTCCCTGGTCTGTTTCAATCCATCAGACTAGGACTGTTGTGATTCTCCCCTGGTCTGTTTCAATCCATCAGACTAGGACTGTTGTGGATTCTCCCCTGGTCTGTTTCAATCCATCAGACTAGGACTGTTGTGGATTCTCCCTGGTCTGTTTCAATCCATCAGACTAGGACTGTTGTGATTCTCCCCTGGTCTGTTTCAATCCATCAGACTAGGACTGTTGTGGATTCTCCCCTGGTCTGTTTCAATCCATCAGACTAGGACTGTTGTGATTCTCCCTGGTCTGTTTCAATCCATCAGACTAGGACTGTTGTGGATTCTCCCCTGGTCTGTTTCCATCAGACTAGGACTGTTGTGGATTCTCCCTGGTCTGTTTCCATCAGACTAGGACTGTTGTGATTCTCCCCTGGTCTGTTTCAATCCATCAGACTAGGACTGTTGTGATTCTCCCTGGTCTGTTTCAATCCATCAGACTAGGACTGTTGTGATTCTCCCCTGGTCTGTTTCAATCCATCAGACTAGGACTGTTGTGATTCTCCCTGGTCTGTTTCAATCCATCAGACTAGGACTGTTGTGGATTCTCCCCTGGTCTGTTTCCATCAGACTAGGACTGTTGTGATTCTCCCTGGTCTGTTTCAATCCATCAGACTAGGACTGTTGTGGATTCTCCCTGGTCTGTTTCAATCCATCAGACTAGGACTGTTGTGGATTCTCCCTGGTCTGTTTCAATCCATCAGACTAGGACTGTTGTGGATTCTCCCTGGTCTGTTTCCATCAGACTAGGACTGTTGTGATTCTCCCCTGGTCTGTTTCCATCAGACTAGGACTGTTGTGGATTCTCCCTGGTCTGTTTCCATCAGACTAGGACTGTTGTGGATTCTCCCTGGTCTGTTTCCATCAGACTAGGACTGTTGTGGATTCTCCCCTGGTCTGTTTCAATCAGACTAGGACTGTTGTGATTCTCCCCTGGTCTGTTTCAATCCATCAGACTAGGACTGTTGTGATTCTCCCCTGGTCTGTTTCAATCCATCAGACTAGGACTGTTGTGGATTCTCCCCTGGTCTGTTTCAATCCATCAGACTAGGACTGTTGTGGATTCTCCCCTGGTCTGTTTCAATCCATCAGACTAGGACTGTTGTGGATTCTCCCCTGGTCTGTTTCAATCCATCAGACTAGGACTGTTGTGGATTCTCCCCTGGTCTGTTTCAATCCATCAGACTAGGACTGTTGTGGATTCTCCCCTGGTCTGTTTCAATCCATCAGACTAGGACTGTTGTGGATTCTCCCCTGGTCTGTTTCCATCAGACTAGGACTGTTGTGGATTTCTCCCTGGTCTGTTTCCATCAGACTAGGACTGTTGTGGATTCTCCCTGGTCTGTTTCCATCAGACTAGGACTGTTGTGGTCTGGATTCTCCCCTGGTCTGTTTCCATCAGACTAGGACTGTTGTGGATTCTCCCTGGTCTGTTTCCATCAGACTAGGACTGTTGTGGATTCTCCCTGGTCTGTTTCCATCAGACTAGGACTGTTGTGGATTCTCCCCTGGTCTGTTTCCATCAGACTAGGACTGTTGTGGATTCTCCCCTGGTCTGTTTCAATCCATCAGACTAGGACTGTTGTGGATTCTCCCCTGGTCTGTTTCCATCAGACTAGGACTGTTGTGGATTCTCCCCTGGTCTGTTTCCATCAGACTAGGACTGTTGTGGATTCTCCCCTGGTCCGTTAGGAAACAGGCGCGTCTTTGTGGTGTCTGTGTGTGTGTGGATGCCGTCAGGCTGCTTTTTGGGCCTGAAGAGACTCATTGTGAGGAGAAGTCATCTAAAAACATTCTCCACAGCCTCCAGACCAGAGTGTTCCTACGGAACCATTAGAAGGGACTGGGGTTCTATGCTTCTATGCATTCCAGAACTCAGTCTTTGCTTTCCCCAACAGACTTGACAGGGTAACACATGAAGCCATGAGGCCCGACATGACAGTTTTTCATCCAGGAGAAAAGGTACAGCACAGATCCACATGAGCAGGACTGGTGTAGTTAGTAGGTGTAGGTTTATGTACACACTGCTGGAGTACTACAACAACAGACAGAGAGGAAGGCAGACAGACAGAGGGGCAGGCAGACAGACAGAGAGGCAGGCAGGCAGAGAGACAGACAGACACTCACCAGGGTCACTACTCCTCCTTCTCCTCCTGCGTTCTGAGGTAGATGATGAATGACAGTCTGAGTCCGTCTCCTGTAAACAGATTAAACAGAAGGAACCGTTTGAGAAATCAACCAGTGAACCAGGACACTGAGGAGGTCTGTCTATAAAACTAACTCGGGCACAGCTACCACTTAAAACGACATCACAGGAGAAAACCGCATCAGAAGCTTTGGAACACGTGCCAGTATAAACATCCCTCTGCAACAAAACTAAAGTTGTTTCAACTTGAGGTCGAGAATGTTTATGTCTGTGACCCAGAGCCAGGCAATTAGTTTGATCACAAAGCATTTTCGCTACACTCGCAATAACATCTGCTAAACACGTGTATGTGACCAATCAAATTGGATTTGATTTACAAGTCTGTTTGTAACTCTTTTAAAATGGAGTGTGATGGAGAAGTGTTTCCCCCTATATCCATTTAGTAACGGTGGCCCACCGCTACACAACTATTTTTGAGACGGGTTGTAAAACCAAGGTTTCCAGAAGCCTTCGGCTGCTCTCTCACGTGGTTTAACTACGGGAAAGCAGTGGTGAAATACACAATTGAAAGACATGAGAAACGTCCGTTAAGCAGACTCCACATCGGCCTAAATATTTTCCCATGAAATACCATCAAAACAACATCTTAAAGTGCTCGCAATTACTTTTGTTAAATAGTCTACATTTTAAAAAAAATGCTACTAATCATTCCTATCTGTTTATTTACAACTGCCAAAGAGAAGTGGAAAATTAGAACGTGGTCAGAATGAGTAGGATTCTAGTTGCATTGACAGGCACGACTCAGGCCGGTGAGCCATAACCAATCAGAGCTGCAGTAGGCCTAACCAATCAGAGCTACAGTAGGCCTATATGCAAATAGACCATTGCCATATATGGATCTGTGCCATTCACTGGACTGTGTTTACAGCATGAGCGGTCGTGAGTAGATGAACTGGACTGTGTTTACAGCATGAGCGGTCGTGAGTAGATGCGCTTGTTTTGAGATCAAAGCGAGAGCGAAGTGTGCACATTTGTTCATATTATTTTCTCGTTAGTGAGTTATTAGCCCAGTTATAGATAATTTGTAGTCAGCAATAGGTGATTGATTGCTTCCTACAAGAGCACAAAACATGTACATTTCTAGACATATTTTAAAAAGCCAGTCAGGTAAAAATCTGTTTGTTTTTTTGTCTTAAAGGGGCAGTATTGTATTTTGAGACAGGTTTGAATAAGCTAAGTAGCCAATAAGCTACTAGTATAATTTATCTGATTATTTGTAGTAATGGTATGGGATAATGCATTTTATTTTGTAAAGTGGTTTCTTGCATCAAACACAATATTCAGTCACCTTCTTGCCTGAAGAACAAGTGGATAAACAGGTTTAAAGGTCAAGCCCTGAATGGTTTTTTTTCCTCTTCAAAAGTCTCATGAAATGTCGGTCTACGTTGAACACTACAACATTGGCTGCTACTGTCCGCTGAAAGGTATAACAGCTATTTCCATATTAAAATGTTATGGGATTCATTTTCTCCATTGTTTTTGATGGTAGGCCACTCTGGTACGTCCTACATTAGGATCAAAACAGACACAGTAGCCTACTTGGCCACTGTTAAAACTGTAACTTAAAGCGGGTGCATGCCTCAATGTTTACAGTAAGCGTCATTGCATTTACTTGATAGCTACCTAACAAAGTGTTAATAAGATAAATTCATTAAAAAGATTAAAAGAAATACAAATAAGTTCTCCAGTAGGAACAGGATTGTCACAACGTTCAAGTTTGTGCTCATCAGACCTGAGATTTGCTCAGTGATAAAAAAAACCCAGAGGGAACATCGGTTGGGGCGGTGTGCAGTTTGGAGTGGGTCTAGGGCAGTGCTCTCCAATAGGTCGATAGCCAGCGACCAGTAGCTACCAGCCCACCTATGACGAGCTCGACAAACTACTCTGAAAGTACATGCAATTTTCACGTGTTCCACCGCAAACAGATCTCACAAGTATCAGCCAGAACCAAACTGTCATCTCACAAGTATCAGACAGTACCAAACTGTCATCTCACAAGTATCAGACAGTCCCAAACAGTCATCTCACAAGTATCAGACAGTACCAAACATTCATCTCACAAGTATCAGACAGTACCAAACTGTCATCTCACAAGTATCAGACAGTACCAAACTGTCATCTCACAAGTATCAGACAGTACCAAACTGTCATCTCACAAGTATCAGACAGTACCAAACTGTCATCTCACAAGTATCAGCCAGTACCAAACTGTCATCTCACAAGTATCAGCCAGTACCAAACTGTCATCTCACAAGTATCAGACAGTACCAAACTGTCATCTCACAAGTATCAGACAGTACCAAACTGTCATCTCACAAGTATCAGACAGTACCAAACTGTCATCTCACAAGTATCAGACAGTACCAAACTGTCATCTCACAAGTATCAGACAGTACCAAACTGTCATCTCACAAGTATCAGACAGTCCCAAACTGTCATCTCACAAGTATCAGACAGTCCCAAACTGTCATCTCACAAGTATCAGACAGTCCCAAACTGTCATCTCACAAGTATCAGAGTCCCAAAGTCATCTCCAAGCCAGACAGTACCAATAGTCATCTCAAAGTATCAGACAGTACCAAGCGGTCATCTCACACAGTATCAGACAGTACCAAAATGTCATCTCACAGTATCAGACAGTACCAAACTGTCATCTACAAATCAGACAGTATCCCAGCCCTGGTTATCTCACAAGTGGCTACAAAAGATGATCCCAGCCCTGGTTAAACACTAGTGGCTACCAAAAGATGATCCCAGTACCTGGTTAAACACTAGTGGCTACAAAAGATGATCCCAGCCCTGGTCTAAACACTAGTGGCTACAAAAGATGATCCCATCCCTGGTTAAACACAAAGTGGCTACAAAAGATGCCCAGCCCTGGTTAAACATCTCACCTGGTTAAACACTAGTGGCTCACAAAAGATGATCCCAGCCCCTGGTTAGTCACTATGGCAAAAAGATGATCCCAGCCCTGGTTAAACACTAGTGGCTACAAAAGATGATCCCAGCCCTGGTTAAACACTAGTGGCTACAAAAGATGATCCCAGCCCTGGTTAAACACTAGTGGCTACAAAAGATGATCCCAGCCCTGGTTAAACACTAGTGGCTACAAAAGATGATCCCAGCCCTGGTTAAACACTAGTGGCTACAAAAGATGATCCCAGCCCTGGTTAAACACTAGTGGCTACAAAAGATGATCCCAGCCCTGGTTAAACACTAGTGGCTACAAAAAAGATGATCTCAGCCCTGGTTAAACACTAGGTTGGCTACAGAAAGAAAGATGATCCCAGCCCTGGTTAAACACAGATGGGTTGATTTACAGAAAGAGCCCAACCCAGATGGGTTCTCTACAAAGAGCAGCCAGGTAAGATGGGTTGGATTTACAGAAAGAGCCCAGGGCAGATGGGTTGGATTTACAGAAAGAGCCCAGGGCAGATGGGTTGGATTTACAGAAAGAGCCCAGGGCAGATGGGTTGGATTTACAGAAAGAGCCCAGGGCAGATGGGTTGGATTTACAGAAAGAGCCCAGGGCAGATGGGTTGGATTTACAGAAAGAGCCCAGGGCAGATGGGTTGGATTTACAGAAAGAGCCCAGGGCAGATGGGTTGAAGTTGGAACTGATGTTCAAAAGGTGTTGTCGGTTGTAATAAATGACAGCCGGAAACAATTCATGGGAATTTTTTTAATATTTTTTTTTATAATTACGACTAAAGAATTACAAAATAGCAAAGCTGAGTGCTCTAGCTTGTAAAACAGCTGCCCCCCCCAACTGGAATGTTTCAACCAATCACATGCCCCCCCCCCTCTTCATTTAGTTGAATGTGTCGACCATAGAAATACAATGAATAGATGCTCTTTCTATGTGGTCTTCTTACCTTAGGCCCTCTATCCGGTTCACTCTGGCCCCTGGGTTCCGTGAAGACAGATTGGGATTCTAAAAAGGAAAAAAATGAAACATCTACATTTTAAAAATCAGAATAGACTACTTCCTCACTTGTCTTATCAGCCCAATACATAACGCAACATTGAACTGCCTAGTGTACAAATGTTTTTTTTTCTTCTCAAAAGAGAGATGTATATCAACTAGAAACTACAGGACAATAGAAGTGATGAAAGAAAAGCTAAAAAGTACCTTGATTTTTCACTGCTAGGAGATTTTGTGTGATCATAGCGAAGAGAACTCTGAAAGAACAACAAACACACAAGGCTAACGTTAGCATAGTGAAACGGTTTCACTATCAGACATCTCTGATTTGTTTAGCAAACAGAAGGCTGCTCATCAGTAACTTATTTTTTTAATCATCAGTACACATCTGAGCCAACACATGCAACTGGTGACAGCATATTCAGTGGCTGTATTAGAGGTTAGAGGAGCTGCATTGGAGGCCAGAGTCTGTATTAGAGGCCAGAGTCTGTATTAGAGGCCAGAGTCTGTATTAGAGGCCAGAGTCTGTATTAGAGGACCAGAGTCTGTATTAGAGGACCAGAGTCTGTAGAGGTTAGAGGAGCTATATTAGAAGACCAGAGTCTGTATTAGAGGTCAGAGTCTGTATTAGAGGTTAGAGTCCAGAGTCTGTATTAGAAGTTCGAGTCTGTATTAGAGGTTAGAGGCCAGAGTCTGTATTAGAGGCCAGAGTCTGCATTAGAGGCCAGAGTCTGCATTAGAGGCCAGAGTCTGTATTAGAGGACCATAGTTTGTAGAGGTTAGAGGAGCTATATTAGAAGTCCAGAGTCTGAGACATTTACATTCTGCATTAGCAGACGCTCTTATCCAGAGTCTGTGACATCCAGTGGAACAGCCACTTTACAATAGTGCATCTAAGTCTTTTAAGGGGGGTGAGAAGGATTACTTTATCCTATCCTAGGTATTCCTTAAAGCAAAGAGTGGGGTTTCATTGTCTCCGGAAGGTGGTGATTGACTCGCTGTCCTGGCGTCGTGAGGGAGTGTGTTCCACCATTTAGAGCCAGAGCAGCGAACAGTTTTGTGGGCTAGCGGGAACTGTACAGAGCAGGCCAGAGGTGGAGAACGCAGTGCCATTGTTCACTGTAGGGCCTAGATCAGAGCCTGGAGTCTGAGGTGCCGTTCCCCTCACAGCTCCAGGCAAGCACCTGGTCTTGTAGCGGATGTGAGCTTCAACTGAAGCCAGTGGAGAGGCGGAGAGCGGGGTGACGTGAGAGAACTGTATTAGGGCTGCAGAGAGTTGTAGGGGTTTAATGGCACAGGCAGGGAGCCCAGCCAACAGCGAGTTGCAGTAATCCAGACGGGAGATGACAAGTGCCTATTAGAGATCAGAGTCTGTATTAGAGGTTAGAGGAGCTGTATTAGAGGACCAGAGTCTGTATTAGAGGTTAGAGAAAAGAGTCTGTATTAGAGGTCAGAGTCTGTATTAGAGGCGAGAGTCTGTATTAGAGGACCAGAGTCTGTATTAGAGATTAGAGGAGCTATATTAGAGGACCAAAATCTGTATTAGAAGCCAGAGTCTGTATTAGAGGCCGGAGCCTGTATTAGAGGCCAGAGTCTGTATTAGAGGTTAGAGCCCAGAGTCTGTATTAGAAGCCAGAGTCTGTATTAGAGGCCAGAGTCTGTATTCGAGGCCAGAGTCTGTATTCGAGGCCAGAGTCTGTATTCGAGGCCAGAGTCTGTATTCGAGGCCAGAGTCTGTATTAGAGGACCATAGTTTGTAGAGGTTAGAGGAGCTATATTAGAAGACCAGAGTCTGTATTAGAGGTGAGAGTCTGTATTAGAGGACCAGAGTCTGTATTAGAGATTAGAGGAGCTATATTAGAGGACCAAAATCTGTATTAGAAGCCAGAGTCTGTATTAGAGGCCGGAGCCTGTATTAGAGGCCAGAGTCTGTATTAGAGGTTAGAGCCCAGAGTCTGTATTAGAAGCCAGAGTCTGTATTAGAGATTAGATTCCAGAGTCTGTATTAGAGGCCCGGGTCTGTATTAGAGGCCAGGGTCTGTATTAGAGGCCAGGGTCTGTATTAGAGGTTAGAGTCTGTATTAGAGGTTAGATGCCAGAGTCTGTATTAGAGGCCAGAGTCTGTATTAGAGGTCCAGAGTCTGTATTAGAGTCCAGAGTCTGTATTAGAGGACCATAGTTTGTAGAGGTTAGAGGAGCTATATTAGAAGACCAGAGTCTGTATTAGAGGTTAGAGGAGCTGTATTAGAGGACCAGAGTCTGTATTAGAGGTTAGAGCCCAGAGTCTGTATTAGAAGCCAGAGTCTGTATTAGAGATTAGATTCCAGAGTCTGTATTAGAGGCCCGGGTCTGTATTAGAGCCCAGGGTCTGTATTAGAGCCCAGGGTCTGTATTAGAGGCCAGAGTCCGTATTAGAGGCCAGAGTCCGTATTAGAGGCCAGAGTCTGTATTAGAGGTTAGAGCCCAGAGTCTGTATTAGAAGCCAGAGTCTGTATTAGAGATTAGAGCCCAGAGTCTGTATTAGAGGCCCGGGTCTGTATTAGAGGACCATAGTCTGTATTAGAGGACCATAGTCTGTATTAGAGGACCAGTCTGTATTAGAGATTAGAGGAGCTGTATTAGAGGACCAGAGTCTGTATTAGAGATTAGAGGAGCTATATTAGAGGACCAAAATCTGTATTAGAAGCCAGAGTCTGTATTAGAGGTTAGAGCCCAGAGTCTGTATTAGAGGACCAGAGTCTGTATTAGAGGCCAGAGTCTGTATTAGAGGTTAGAGGAGCTGTATTAGAGGACCAGAGTCTGTATTAGAGGTTAGAGCCAGAGTCTGTATTAGAGGCCAGAGTCTGTATTAGAGGCCAGAGTCTGTATTAGAGGCCAGAGTCTGTATTAGAGGCCAGAGTCTGTATTAGAGGCCAGAGTCTGTATTAGAGGTTAGAGCCCAGAGTCTGTATTAGAGGACCAGAGTCTGTATTAGAGGCCAGAGTCTGTATTAGAGATTAGAGCCCAGAGTCTGTATTAGAGCCCAGAGTCTATATTCGAGGCCATAGTCTGTATTAGAGGACCATAGTCTGTATTAGAGGACCATAGTCTGTATTAGAGGACCATAGTCTGTATTAGAGGACCATAGTCTGTATTAGAGGACCATAGTCTGTATTAGAGGACCATAGTCTGTAGAGGTTATAGGAGCTATATTAGAAGACCAGAGTCTGTATTAGAGGTCAGAGTCTGTATTAGAGGCCAGAGTCTGTATTAGAGATTAGAGGAGCTGTATTAGAGGACCAGAGTCTGTATTATAGATTAGAGGAGCTATATTAGAGGACCAAAATCTGTATTAGAAGCCAGAGTCTGTATTAGAGGTTAGAGCCCAGAGTATGTATTAGAATCCAGAGTCTGTATTAGAGATTAGAGCCCAGAGTCTGTATTAGAGGACCATAGTCTGTATTAGAGGACCATAGTCTGTATTAGAGGACCATAGTCTGTATTAGAGGACCAGAGTCTGTATTAGAGGTTAGAGTCTGTATTAGAGGACCAGAGTCTGTATTAGAGATTAGAGGAGCTATATTAGAGGACCAAAATCTGTATTAGAAGCCAGAGTCTGTATTAGAGGTTAGAGCCCAGAGTATGTATTAGAGGCCAGAGTCTGTATTAGAGGTGATAGGAGCTGTATTAGAGGACCAGAGTCTGTATTAGAGGTTTGAGTCTGTATTAGAGGTTAGAGGAGCTATATTAGAGGACCAGAGTCTGTATTAGAGGCCAGAGTCTGTATTAGAGAACAGAGTCTGTATTAGAGAACAGAGTCTGTATTAGAGGCCAGAGTCTGTATTAGAGGTTAGAGGAGATGTATTAGAGGACCAGAGTCTGTATTAGAGGTCAGAGTCTGTATTTGATGGAGAAGATGTCCACAGTGTGTGTCCTCACCGTGGTTCTTTAACAGAGAAGCTGTCCACTCCCAGTACAGCCCCCAGGGGGTCGTCAGCACAGTGCACTATGTGTTGCTGCTTCATGTCATAAAGCTGTTTCTTCATGATGTACTGGCCCAGGTAGAATATCACCTGACAAATAAGACAACACAGGGGTCAGAGGTCAACACCACAGCTTAACACTCACGAGAGAGAGATAAACGGGATACAGGCAGGGGTCAAGAGGAGAGAGAGAGTAACAGGGGGTACAGGTAGGGGTCAAGAGGAGAGAGAGAGTAACAGGGGATACAGGCAGGGTCAAGAGGAGAGAGAGAGTAACGGGATACAGGCAGGGGTCAAGGAGAGAGAGAGTAACAGGTGATACAGGCAGGGGTCAAGAGGAGAGAGAGAGTAACAGGTTATACAGGCAGGGGTCAAGAGGAGAGAGAGAGTAACAGGTGATACAGGCAGGGGTCAAGAGGAGAGAGAGAGTAACAGGGGATACAGGCAGGGGTCAAGAGGAGAGAGAGAGTAACAGGGGGTACAGGGAGGGGTCAAGAGGAGAGAGAGAGTAACAGGTGATACAGGCAGGGGTCAAGAGGAGAGAGAGAGTAACAGGGGATACAGGCAGGGGTCAAGGAGAGAGAGAGTAACAGGGGATACAGGCAGGGGTCAAGAGAGAGAGAGAGTAACAGGGGATACAGGCAGGGGTCAAGAGGAGAGAGAGTAACAGGTGATACAGGCAGGGGTCAAGAGGAGAGAGTGAGTAACAGGGGGATACAGGCAGGGGTCAAGAGGAGAGAGAGAGTAACAGGGGGTACAGGCAGGGGTCAAGAGGAGAGAGAGTAACAGGTGATACAGGCAGGGGTCAAGAGGAGAGAGAGTAACAGGGGATACAGGCAGGGGTCAAGAGGAGAGAGAGTAACAGGGGATACAGGCAGGGGTCAAGAGAGAGAGAGAGTAACAGGGGATACAGGCAGGGGTCAAGAGGAGAGAGAGAGTAACAGGGGATACAGGCAGGGGTCAAGAGGAGAGAGAGAGTAACAGGGGATACAGGCAGGGGTCAAGAGGAGAGAGAGAGTAACAGGGGATACAGGCAGGGGTCAAGAGGAGAGAGAGAGTAACAGGGGATACAGGCAGGGGTCAAGAGGAGAGAGAGTAACAGGGGATACAGGCAGGGGTCAAGAGGAGAGAGAGAGTAACAGGGGATACAGGCAGGGGTCAAGAGGAGAGAGAGAGTAACAGGGGATACAGGCAGGGGTCAAGAGGAGAGAGAGAGTAACAGGGGATACAGGCAGGGGTCAAGAGGAGAGAGAGTAACAGGGATACAGGCAGGGGTCAAGAGGAGAGAGAGAGTAACAGGGGATACAGGCAGGGGTCAAGAGGAGAGAGAGAGTAACAGGGGATACAGGCAGGGGTCAAGAGGAGAGAGAGTAACAGGGGATACAGGCAGGGGTCAAGGAGAGAGAGAGTAACAGGGGATACAGGCAGGGGTCAAGAGGAGAGAGAGAGTAACAGGGGATACAGGCAGGGGTCAAGAGGAGAGAGAGTAACAGGGGATACAGGCAGGGGTCAAGAGGAGAGAGAGTAACAGGGGATACAGGCAGGGGTCAAGAGGAGAGAGAGAGTAACAGGGGATACAGGCAGGGGTCAAGAGGGAGAGAGAGTAACAGGGGATACAGGCAGGGGTCAAGAGGAGAGAGAGTAACAGGGGATACAGGCAGGGGTCAAGAGGAGAGAGAGAGTAACAGGGATACAGGCAGGGGTCAAGAGGAGAGAGAGTAACAGCGGGTACAGGCAGGGGTCAAGAGGAGAAGCCTGGGAATGTCTCAGTCTAGTTTATACCCTCCTTATACTGATCCAGACTGTCCTGTCTCAGTCTAGTTGATACCCTCCCTCCATATACTGATCCAGACAGTCCTGTTTCAGTCTAGTTGATACCCTCCCTTCATATACTGATCCAGACAGTCCTGTCTCAGTCTAGTTGATACCCTCCATATACTGATCCAGACTGTCCTGTCTCAGTCTAGTTTATACCCTCCATATACTGATCCAGACAGTCCTGTTTCAGTCTAGGATACCCTCCCTCCATATACTGATCCAGACAGTCCTGTTTCAGTCTAGTTGATACACCTCATCCCATACTGATCCAGACTGTCCTGTCTCAGTCTAGTTGATACCCTCCTCCATATACTGATCCAGACAGTCCTGTTTCAGTCTAGTTGATACACCTCAAGATCCCATACTGATCCAGACTGTCCTGTCTCAGGTTGATACCCTCCCTCCATATACTGATCCAGACAGTCCTGTTTCAGTCTAGGATACACCTCATCCCATACTGATCCAGACTGTCCTGTCTCAGTCTAGTTGATACCCTCCTTCATATACTGATCCAGACAGTCCTGTCTCAGTCTAGTTGATACCCTCCCTTCATATACTGATCCAGACAGTCCTGTCTCAGTCTAGTTGATACCCTCCCTCCATATACTGATCCAGACAGTCCTGTCTCAGTCTAGTTGATACCCTCCCTCCATATACTGATCCAGACAGTCCTGTCTCAGTCTAGTTGATACCCTCCCTTCATATACTGATCCAGACAGTCCTGTCTCAGTCTAGTTGATACCCTCCCTCCATATACTGATCCAGACAGTCCTGTCTCAGTCTAGTTGATACCCTCCCTCCATATACTGATCCAGACAGTCCTGTCTCAGTCTAGTTGATACCCTCCCTCCATATACTGATCCAGACAGTCCTGTCTCAGTCTAGTTGATACCCTCCCTTCATATACTGATCCAGACAGTCCTGTCTCAGGGATCCTCCCTCCATATACTGATCCAGACAGTCCTGTCTCAGTCTAGTTGATACCCTCCTTCATATACTGATCCAGACAGTCCTAGTCTCAGTCTAGTTGATACCCCACCCTTCATATACTGATCCAGACAGTCCTGTCTCAGTCTAGTTGATACCCTCCTCATATACTGATCCAGACAGTCCTGTCTCAGTCTAGTTGATACCCTCCCTCCATATACTGATCCAGACAGTCCTGTTTCAGTCTAGTTGATACCCTCCCTTCATATACTGATCCAGACAGTCCTGTCTCAGTCTAGTTGATACCCTCCATATACTGATCCAGACAGTCCTGTCTCAGTCTAGTTTATACCCTCCTCCATATACTGATCCAGACAGTCCTGTCTCAGTCTAGTTGATACCCTCCCTCCATATACTGATCCAGACTGTCCTGTCTCAGTCTAGTTGATACACCTCCTCCATATACTGATCCAGACAGTCCTGTCTCAGTCTAGTTGATACACCTCATCCCATACTGATCCAGACAGTCCTGTCTCAGTCTAGTTGATACCCTCCCTTCATATACTGATCCAGACAGTCCTGTCTCAGTCTAGTTGATACACCTCATCCCATACTGATCCAGACTGTCCTGTCTCAGTCTAGTTGATACACCTCATCCCATACTGATCCAGAGTATTCTGGGTCACAATTTAGACAGGCAACTGATAGACACATGATCACTGCACTGGGTAGAAGTATATGACTCCACCCAATATTCTTCTCTAGCTGACAGGAGGCTATTGTGATAGACTGATCACTGGCATGAAGGCATCAGTTCCTTATCATAATAGCAGATTACACAGACTGTAAACACATTTTCCAGCAATCAATGTGGACCAGTAAAAGGCTCAGAACTCCCATACACTCTATAAACTAAAGCATCAGAGGACCGCCTCCCTCCCTCTCTCTGAGATAACTCTGTCTCCCTGATGAACAACAGAGAGGAAGGAGCCAAACACGGAGTCCCAGACTAGTTAGACATTCCAGAGGTCCGTTAGAACCCCAGTGAGTCAGAGTAGAAGTCAAGAGGCGACTGAACATTCTAACATTCTAACTAAGATAATCACCAGTTCTAACATTCTAACTAAGATAATCACCAGTCTCTCTCTATGACTCACTCTCACACAGACAGACCCCCCTCTCGGACACACGTCTCATCAAAGCTGTGTGACGTGTCCTCAAACCAAGGTGGCCTGCCTGCTAGCCAATCATAGCTCTTAAAATGACAGTGCATTTGTATTCTAGCCTAGTAGACACTACAATCAGTTCAATCAACTAAAGTAGGTAAAACAGCATATCAATGGGAAAACAATAGAACCAAGTCAAAAGCCATTCTAGTATGTGACAGCATCTACCGTGTGCAGTGCTTAGTTTATGAAAGTGACAATCAATAGTGAAACTAGTGTAAATCTAGCAATGTAGAGAATAATCCAGAAACACCTACACAATCTATATACCAGTAGTTTGGCTGCTAACGACAAATTAAGAGTGAGTTTCCCCCTAAGAAACTAATATCCACTATTCTAGGAGTAAACCCTAAGATATACTGCAATTGGAAATTCAAAACATAAAATATTTCAATTTAAAAAAATTAAAAAAAAAAAATGTGAGACTAGAAAATAATTACAGAAACTGAAAAGTCTGTGAGATAATGTCTATTGAGGATCTTAAAAAGGTTTTCTCTGTCTGCTTCCTGGAACAATATCTTGATGAACTAAAGTTAAGCCAAAGACTAGTGGTTTGATATCAGCAGGATATAAGGAAACAAGACAGCCAGCTGTCAGGTCATTTCTTACCTCTTTCATGGTGAAAACGTCTTTGTCTGCACCTGCCTGCTGCAATAACACACACAGTTTCTCTTTAGGTCGTACCTGTGGAAATATAGCACATAAAACATTATTTTACATTCTATTTAACTGTAAACAAATGACTGACTTAAACAGTGTGACAGAGAGACAGAGATTTAAATTGATACTTACAAGCTTCTCATTGTCCAACGTATTTATTTGGGAACTACTTCTCTGCCATTCTGACATTCTCTCACAATTCTCTGCCATTCTGTCTCTCACCTGTCGAAGAGTAGGAGGTAAAATACATTTACATTTCCAAGTGAACATGCAACACCTTATAAAAGTATACAATTACATACAATGCCAAGGTAAAGCTTTGGAAAACAAGTTTACCTAAATAAATAAATGTACTAATGAGATGTTCTTGATACACCCCCTCTATAATACACCCTTCATATTCTGTACATAAAGTGCTTCAGCTCGGCTGGTAGCGTTAGGAACCACTTCCCCGTCTCCCCCGGATTTAAATAGGCACAGAGACATGTCAGGACTAGCACTGCTCCGGCTGTTAACGCCAGGATGCTATTGGGCGCAGTCGCCGTATGGTTGAAACTAGATTACTAACCTCACGTAACATGTTTTAACATATGACGAGCACACCTAGCGGCCACCCTGCGTCTGTGCATCCACCTCCACCCTTAGTGCTGAGCTGGCCGCTAGAGTTGGATATGCCCGGGCATGTCCCAGTTTACTACAGCCCTGCATTGTGTAATAATCAGCTGTTTGACTGACATGGGCAGGGTTGGAGGAAGGGTGTCTCGTCTTAACTGACTCCCTTAGCTATTGCTTTTCCAAACAAAGGGAAGAGCCATGCAAGTTGACAGGTGAAATATTGGACATGAAAGCTGGTTGCCACTGGATATTAACGTTACCACCATGGATATGAAATGACAAAGGATGGGATTAAAGCCAAAGTAACGATTAGTCACTAACATTAAGAGGGGTTTGACATCTGGACTCACTGATAACATGGTTTTATCTGATCTAACATTTGGTCATGTTGAGTTTAGTTTCTCTGTTGCAGATATCCACCAATGTTATTCAATCGCATGAAAGAAACTGACCTGCGAAAAGTAACGTAACCTACACTTCAATCCTCATCCTTTTGATTTCTACCAAAATGGGATAGTTTCCTATCAATCTGTCAAAACACAATGAAGACAAACAGCTTGGAAAAGACCCACGACCCAGTTGTGGGACTCTGCAAGCCAGTAAAAGTAGACCAGTGTGCAAGTTAGTATATCTGATAACTTATTAATAACGTCAACGTTACAGTCAAACGTAGCTATATTCAAATGTGTGGTATTTACAATACAGGTGTGATTTAACCACTAACGTTACGCCAAAAATAAAACTGTTGAACGAGTAACTACTATAGTCCGGACGTTGTCTGGCAAGTCGCTGACCAGGCAGCACTTTTTTGATGCATCTTCATGTGTATTTTGATTTTGTATTTAGATGGGTAACTACGACACCACCACATAGAAAAACAAACGTTTTTTTGACGACACTCTTGCTAGGTTAACATTTCATTACATGTTTAGTCATTGTAATACTAGCTACCACAACAATTTCGCTACTATGTGTCGACGTCGAGCTATTCAACGTGAACTCCTTACTAGTGGTTTTCCGTCTTGGCCATCAGGAAAACACGAGGATGAGAGGCCTTGTAGCATGTGGCTAATGCTATTCAAACTTTAGCTATAAAATAAAGTGGTTGTACAAATTACATGTCAAAAATAACACACAGTTAAAGTTATTATACACACAATAGCTTGCCATTTAAACTTTCATAGCAGATTTTAAATAGATTTAGAGCACATTATTGGCTTCACTTACGTTACTTTCACAATCCAATAACTTGCTTGTAAAAGTTAGCGAGGAAAACGAACGTTAATTTTGTCGCCCCTCGTGGCGGGTCCAAAGTAAGGCACGAGCACTGAAGATGAATCAGGTTGACGAATCAATCACAAGAAGAAGAAGAAAAATATGTCTGTTTTTACTAGAAGAAGAAGAAGAAAATAGACTAACTGCATGTGGGGAATGTTCATAGTTTTATAGTGGAAAGAAACATGGGAACTATCAACGAGCTCAGCCAACACCTGATTTGGCTGGATTGATTCATCAATGCATTCTTAATGCCTAATCATTGATACAATCACCAGAGGGGAAATTACATTGGTCGTCATTCAAGTCACACAGTCAAGTGTGAAGAATAAATCAATCACATTGAATTCATATAATAGACATGTTTCAAGCTTTATAAGTGTATTCATCATCATTATCCCCTGAGAGAGGAATACAACAGTGTTTTCTGTATCACCACTCCAATATGGGTCAATCCCTTGACATGGCTCTCGCTCATTGAGACAGGGGGCATTGTGACTCTTCACATGGCTGCTTGCTGACTGCGAAATCATTGCCTCCCTCTGCCAGAGACAAAAGTGTGTTTGTGTTATGTTCTGTTATTCTGTCAACCAGCTCTGCTCTAGGGCCATCTATCAAGCGTAGGAGTGCTGATCTAGGATTAGTTTAGCCTTTTAGATCACAATGAATAAGATAACATGGACATGGGGGACCTGATCCTAGATCAGCAGTCCTACTCTGCCCCTGGTCTGGTCGGATGCTGAGACATGTCCTGGCATTTCACACTTCATCATCATAGTGCTTATGATGCTAGTCCACGATGCCTGTCCTTATGATGCCTGTCCTTATGATGCTAGTCCTTATGATGCTAGTCCTTATGATGCTAGTCCTTATGATGCTAGTCCATGATGCCTGTCATTATGATGCTAGTCCTTATGATGCTAGTCCTTATGATGCTAGTGCTTATGATGCCTGTCATTATGATGCTCGTCCATGATGCTAGTGCTTATGATGCCTGTCATTATGATGCTAGTCCTTTGGTTAGAACAGGGAATAAACTGATATCAGTGAATCAACAACAGAAGATACATGGAACTAATGGTCATTGAGACCGAGAGAAACGTCACGACTTTCCTTGGTTTAACGAAAGTCAAACCACAACTTCTAAAAAGGAAAAGGTGTACCGGTCAGAAATGGCTCCTTGATTTTGGATTAGTGAAATCATTCACAAATGTGTTTAACGGAGGGACAAAATGAAAAGTGGAAGATTCATTTGAAATGGTTTTGTTTTGTTGATAGTAGTAACCCTGTGCATCAACATGTATTTGTCCTTGAAGTAGCAGAAGGTTTTTGGTCTTCTCTGGTATCCAGAAGGTTTTTGGTCTTCTCTGGTATCCAGAAGGTTTTTGGTCTTCTCTGGTATCCAGAAGGTTTTTGGTCTTCTCTGGTATCCAGAAGGTTTTTGGTCTTCTCTGGTATCCAGAAGGTTTTTGGTCTTCTCTGGTATCCAGAAGTAGCAGAAGGTTTTTGGTCTTCTCTGGTATCCAGAAGGTTTTTGGTCTTCTCTGGTATCCAGAAGGTTTTTGGTCTTCTCTGGTATCCAGAAGGTTTTTGGTCTTCTCTGGTATCCAGAAGGTTTTTGGTCTTCTCTGGTATCCAGAAGGTTTTTGGTCTTCTCTGGTATCGTTGGCATCTTTTCCAGTCTGCTCCCCCTCTCCTTCCTAGAAGGGCTAAAATAATGAGTCAGATGTTATTTTAGAACGACATGTTCTTTCAGAGCCTCAACATGTCAGGGCATGTTATGAAGCCTTATAACCTCCGATAAATGTTATTAATCCTTACATAAACTTCAAATTAGTACAAATGGAACGACAAAGGCCATTTTAAACACACATTTGGATTTAGCCTGAATGTCTTAAAAATATTAAAGTCATTAAAGTTTTACGATTTAAAGTCAAGTTATCCACTTGCGTCAATGAATGGGATTATGATTATAGAATTTTGTAAAGTAATCGACATTGGGATTAGATTTAGTTGATGTGTCTCTGACGACTGGAAATAATTCCGTAATACTAAATAATGTTACATGACGCCGTCTCATCAGCCTCACGGCACGTCTCTCACCGGCTTTGCAAATGAGCAGGATAGGCTAACGTTGAAGAGTTATAAATAGCCACGTAACCATTCAGTTCCAGTTTACACTGAAAGGGGAAGCCGTGTCTCAAATGGCATCCTATTCCCTTTCTAGGGTACTACTTCCCCACGGGGCTCTTGTCAAAGGTAGTGCACTATATGGGGAGTAGGGTAGCATTTGGGACGTACTTCCCCACGGGGCTCTTGTCAAAGGTAGTGTACTATATAGGGTGTAGGTTGGCATTTGGGACGCAGTTCCCCACGGGGCTCTTGTCAAAGGTAGTGCACTATATAGGGAGTAGGGTGGCATTAGGGTACTACTTCCCCACGGGGCTCTTGTCAAAGGTAGTGCACTATATAGGGAGTAGGGTGGCATTTGGGACGCTGTTCCCCACGGGGCTCTTGTCAAAGGTAGTGCACTATATAGGGAGTAGGGTGGCATTTGGGACGTGGCCTGAAGTTCTGTGCCACCACAGATATGTGCTTGTTATTTTGGCTCATGTGTTTTTTGTTGGCCTCTGGCGGTTGGGTGTGTACACACTACTACACTGAGCCACAATGGCAGGCCTGTGAACCTAGAGAGGCTGAGCAGACAGCAGAACACTGAGGCCACTCTCTGAGACCCAGGGAACTGCCTGTACCTTGTAGCACATTACCCCACCTAGATTTGTCTCGTCAACACCAACTCCCATCGCAGGTTCGTATTCACTAGACGCCAAACATAAGAAAACAGACTGAAACAGGGAAGGAATAACTGAACTTGTCCAGTAAGAAACGCTTAGTTTTGGATTATCTGTTGCAAAACGTTTTGCTACAGTGTGCGCTAATGAATAACAACCCAACTCTTATTTCAGACCTGTATGATATCATGTTGACTAACTTGTAAAGGGCAAGCCTATGTGTAACTCTGTGTTGTTGTATTGGGTCGAATTGCTATGCTTTATCTTGGCCAGGTCGCAGTTGTAAATGAGACCTTGTTCTCAACTGGCCTACCTGGTTAAATAAAGGTGTTCTCAACTAGCCTACCTGGTTAAATAAAGGTGTTCTCAACTAGCCTACCTGGTTAAATAATGGTGTTCTCAACTAGCCTACCTGGTTAAATAAAGGTGTTCTCAACTAGCCTACCTGGTTAAATAAAGGTGTTCTCAACTAGCCTACCTGGTTAAATAAAGGTGTTCTCAACTAGCCTACCTGGTTAAATAAAGGTGTTCTCAACTAGCCTACCTGGTTAAATAAAGGTGTTCTCAACTAGCCTACCTGGTTAAATAAAGGTGTTCTCAACTGGCCTACCTGGTTAAATAAAGGTGTTCTCAACTGGCCTACCTGGTTAAATAAAGGTGTTCTCAACTAGCCTACCTGGTTAAATAAAGGTGTTCTCAACTAGCCTACCTGGTTAAATAAAGGTGTTCTCAACTAGCCTACCTGGTTAAATAAAGGTGTTCTCAACTGGCCTACCTGGTTAAATAAAGGTGTTCTCAACTAGCCTACCTGGTTAAATAAAGGTGTTCTCAACTAGCCTACCTGGTTAAATAAAGGTGTTCTCAACTAGCCTACCTGGTTAAATAAAGGTGTTCTCAACTGGCCTACCTGGTTAAATAAAGGTGTTCTCAACTAGCCTACCTGGTTAAATAAAGGTGTTCTCAACTAGCCTACCTGGTTAAATAAAGGTGTTCTCAACTTGCCTACCTGGTTAAATAAAGGTTTTCTCAACTAGCCTACCTGGTTAAATAAAGGTGAAATAAATAAAAAATAAATAAAACATCTGTATTCGTTTCTCAGGATTGTCCCAGCAGCAATCAGAATGTTCAACAAAGAATGTGATTTAGTCCTTTTTCCATGAAACAATCTGTAATTAGAAAGTATTTGAGATGTGCATTATTCACTTCAGCAACCTTTGACATAAATAGGTTGTGAGCAGCACTATGAAAACAGAGTCCTTTCTTTTCTCTATGACCACAATGAGTGGTAGCCCTACCTAACCTCCATTCATACAGCTGTCAATGGGCCTCTCAATGTTCTGTGGCAGGTTCAGGTAACTTCCCCAAGCTTCCTAAATGAGACAAAAACGATCAATAAAATACAATTTATTGAAGATCACAGTATGAAAAAAAATAAGAATCATTCAATAATGCAAAAGTATCTTCATCATTTGGACATTGTTTAGAGCAAGTTGTCCTCTCTTTAATCGTACCGGCAAAAATACTGGAATATAAGACAGCATCTTGAGTAATGCAAAAACTATGTTAATACTAGGCTTGCTGAGCTCCCACATCTTCCAATACAGTATACATTCCACTTCTTTAACAGTGTATTAGTGTTCCCTGCCAGAACTCTCCCTTTATCTCACTGTTTGGCCAGTTCCCCTTTCACTCAACAATCACATTCCAACTATAGAATTCTAGTTCCATGATTCCAACCTCTAGTTCTATGATTCCAACCTCTAGTTCTATGATTCCAACCTGGCCCTTCCCCCAAACAGTCCTAGGGAACCAGTGAGTTGTCGAGCAACCAATGAGAGTAGCAGCCTCTATGGATTGGCACTCCGGTGGGCCTATCATGGCCTTTGGACCAGCTTGCTTTTGCCCTCCTCCTGCTCTGCCAGCTTGAAGTGGGTGTAGGAGAGGATGCCAGTGAGGGTACAGAGGATACCCAGGCCCTGGTTTAGAGACAGGGGGTCCTGGAAGAGAACATAGCCCCCCAACAGGGTGATGCAGAACTTGAAGTGGCCAAACATGTTGTAGCTGTAGGAGTTCACCGTTAAGGGCAAATAAAAAAAGGAGCACACAGTAAATTTGAAATGTATCACATACACACCTTTGTAATATTGACCCCAGAGTTATACTAGTTGTCATGGTGATTTCTCTTATCATATCTCCGCCTCCTTATCAACAATATTGGAGGAGAAGGTCAAAGGTCCCTCCACTCTGACCTTATTCTCCAATGAGTTTTGAGTCGGAGAGACGATGTGAGGAATCGACGGACAGATTAATTGACATTTTGAGACAGTCCTATTGGTTGACCCTTGACCTCCAGCCAGAACAAAAGGATACGTGACAGCAGAGGTGTTCCCTATGATCCAGTAGATTGACAGGTTGACTAGGAAGGCTATGAGGCCAGATAGCATCACCATGGCCTGAAAGGGAGAGATACAACATGCTAGCATCACCCTGGTCTGAAGGAGAGATACAACATGCTAGCATCACCCTGGTCTGAAGGTAACAACAGCACAGTAGCATGTTAGCATCACCATGGTCTGAAGGTAGAGAGACAACATGTTAGCATCACCATGGTCTGAAGGAGAGATACAACATGTTAGCATCACCCTGGTCTGAAGGTAACAACAGCACAGTAGCATGTTAGCATCACCATGGTCTGAAGATAGAGACACAACATGTTAGCATCACCATGGTCTGATCACCATGGGGAGAGACAACATGTTAGCATCACCATGGTCTGAAGGTAGAGATACAACATGTTAGCATCACCATGGTCTGAAGGTAGAGATACAACATGTTAGCATCACCATGGTCTGAAGGAGATATACAACATGTTAGCATCACCATGGTCTGAAGGAGAGATACAACATGTTAGCATCACCATGGTCTGAAGGTAGCATCACCAGATACAACATGTTAGCATCACCATGGTCTGAAGGAGAGCATCACCATGGTCTACAACATGTTAGCATCACCATGGTCTGAAGGAGAGATACAACATGTTAGCATCACCATGGTCTGAAGGAGAGATACAACATGTTAGCATCACCATGGTCTGAAGGTAGAGATACAACATGTTAGCATCACCATGGTCTGAAGGTAGAGATACAACATGTTAGCATCACCATGGCCTGAAGGTAGAGATACAACATGTTAGCATCACCATGGTCTGAAGGAGAGATACAACATGTTAGCATCACCATGGTCTGAAGGAGAGATACAACATGTTAGCATCACCATGGTCTGAAGGAGAGATACAACATGTTAGCATCACCATGGATACAACATGTTAGCATCACCATGGCCTGAAGGAGAGATACAAAATGTTAGCATCACCATGGTCTGAAGGGAGAGAGACAACATGTTAGCATCACCATGGTCTGAAGGTAGAGATACAACATGTTAGCATCACCATGGCCTGAAGGAGAGATACAACATGTTAGCATCACCAGAGACACAACATGGTCTAGCATCACCATGGTCTGAAGGAGAGATACAACATGTTAGCATCACCATGGTCTGAAGGAGAGATACAACATGTTAGCATCACCATGGTCTGAAGGAGAGATACAACATGTTAGCATCACCATGGTCTGAAGGAGAGATACAACATGTTAGCATCACCATGGTCTGAAGGAGAGATACAACATGTAGCATAGCATCACAACATGGTCTGAAGGAGAGACACAACATGTTAGCATCACCATGGTCTGAAGGAGAGATACAACATGTTAGCATCACCGGGTCTGAAAGGATACAACAGAGCATCACATGGTAGATACAACATGTTAGCATCACCATGGTCTGAAGGAGAGATACAACATGTTAGCATCACCATGGTCTGAAGGAGAGATACAACATGTTAGCATCACCATGGTCTGAAGGAGAGATACAACATGTTAGCATCACCATGGTCTGAAGGAGAGATACAACATGTTAGCATCACCATGGTCTGAAGGTAGAGATACAACATGTTAGCATCACCATGGTCTGAAGGAGAGATACAACATGTTAGCATCACCATGGTCTGAAGGTAGAGATACAACATGTTAGCATCACCATGGTCTGAAGGGAGAGAGACAACATGTTAGCATCACCATGGTCTGAAGGTAGAGATACAACATGTTAGCATCACCATGGCCTGAAGGAGAGATACAAAATGTTAGCATCACCATGGTCTGAAGGGAGAGAGACAACATGTTAGCATCACCATGGTCTGAAGGTAGAGATACAACATGTTAGCATCACCATGGCCTGAAGGAGAGATACAACATGTTAGCATCACCATGGTCTGAAGGGAGAGAGACAACATGTTAGCATCACCATGGTCTGAAGGTAGAGATACAACATGTTAGACTGAAGGTAGAGAACAACATGTTAGCATCACCATGGTCTGAAGGTAGAGATACAACATGTTAGCATCACCATGGTCTGAAGGAGAGATACAACATGTTAGCATCACCATGGTCTGGTCATGTTAGCATCACCATGGCATCTGAAGGAGAGATACAACATGTTAGCATCACCATGGTCTGAAGGTAGAGATACAACATGTTAGCATCACCATGACACAACATGTCTCACCATGGTCTGAAGAGACACAACATGTTAGCATCACCATGGTCTGAAGGAGAGATACAACATGTTAGCATCACCATGGTCTCACAACATGTTAGCATCACCATGGTCTGAAGGAGAGACACAACATGTTAGCATCACCATGGTCTGAAGGAGAGATACAACATGTTAGCATCACCATGGTCTGAAGGTACAACAGAGAGACAACATGTTAGCATCACCATGGTCTGAAGGATACAACAGAGCATCACCATGGTCTACAACATGTTAGCATCACCATGGTCTGAAGGAGAGATACAACATGTTAGCATCACCATGGTCTGAAGGAAACAACATGTTAGCATCACCATGGTCTGAAGGTAGAGATACAACATGTTAGCATCACCATGGTCTGAAGGAGAGATACAACATGTTAGCATCACCATGGTCTGAAGGAGAGATACAACATGTTAGCATCACCATGGTCTGAAGGAGGAGATACAACATGTTAGCATCACCATGGTCTGAAAGAGATACAACAGAGATGGTCTACAACATGTTAGCATCACCATGGTCTGAAGGAGAGATACAACATGTTAGCATCACCATGGTCTGAAGGAGAGATACAACATGTTAGCATCACCATGGTCTGAAGGAGAGAGGTTAGAGATAGAGACAACATGTTAGCATCACCATGGTCTGAAGGAGAGAGACAACATGTTAGCATCACCATGGTCTGAAGGTAGAGATACAACATGTTAGCATCACCATGGTCTGAAGGAGAGATACAACATGTTAGCATCACCATGGTCTGAATGTTAGCATCACCATGGTCTGAAGGAGAGACAACATGTTAGCATCACCATGGTCTGAAGGTAGAGATACAACATGTTAGCATCACCACCAACATGTTAGCATCACCTGAAGGAGGATACAACATGTTAGCATCACCATGGTCTGAAGGGAGAGATACAACATGTTAGCATCACCATGGGTCTGAAGGAGAAGATACAACATGTTAGCATCACCATGGTACAACTGCATCAAGGTAGACACAACATGTTAGCATCACCATGGTCTGAAGGAGAGATACAACATGTTAGCATCACCATGGTCTGAAGGAGAGATACAACATGTTAGCATCACCATGGTCTGAAGGAGAGACACAACATGTCAGCATCACCATGGTCTGAAGGTAACAGTAGCATGTTAGCATCACCATGGCCTGAAGGAGAGATACAACATGTTAGCATCACCATGGTCTGAAGGAGAGAGACAACATGTTAGCATCACCATGGTCTGAAGGAGAGAGACAACATGTTAGCATCACCATGGTCTGAAGGAGAGATACAACATGTTAGCATCACCATGGTCTGAAGGAGAGATACAACATGTTAGCATCACCATGGTCTGAAGGAGAGACACAACATGTTAGCATCACCATGGTCTGAAGGTAGAGAGACAACATGTTAGCATCACCATGGTCTGAAGGAGAGATACAACATGTTAGCATCACCATGGTCTGAAGGAGAGATACAACATGTTAGCATCACCATGGCCTGAAGGTAACAGTAGCATGTTAGCATCACCATGGCCTGAAGGAGAGATACAACATGTTAGCATCACCATGGTCTGAAGGAGAGATACAACATGTTAGCATCACCATGGTCTGAAGGAGAGACACAACATGTCAGCATCACCATGGTCTGAAGGTAGAGAGACAACATGTTAGCATCACCATGGTCTGAAGAGATACAACATGTTAGCATCACCCTGGTCTGAAGGAGAGAGACAACATGTTAGCATCACCATGGTCTGAAGAGATACAACATGTTAGCATCACCATGGTCTGAAGGTAGAGAGACAACATGTTAGCATCACCATGGTCTGAAGGAGAGATACAACATGTTAGCATCACCATGGTCTGAAGTTAGAGACAACATGTTAGCATCACCATGGTCTGAAGGAGAGATACAACATGTTAGCATCACCATGGTCTGAAGGTAGAGATACAACATGTTAGCATCACCATGGTCTGAAGGTAACAACAGCACAGTAGCATGTTAGCATCACCATGGCCTGAAGGTAACAGCAGCACAGTAGCATGTTAGCATCACCCTGGTCTGAAGGTAGAGATACAACATGTTAGCATCACCCTGGTCTGAAGGAGAGATACAACATGTTAGCATCACCATGGTCTGAAGGAGAGATACAACATGTTAGCATCACCCTGGCCCGAAGGGAGAGATACAACATGTTAGCATCACCATGGTCTGAAGGTAACAGCAGCACAGTAGCATGTTAGCATCACCATGGCCTGAAAGTAACAACAGCACAGTAGCATGTTAGCATCACCATGGCCTGATGGTAACAACAGCACAGTAGCATGTTAGCATCACCATGGCCTGAATGTAACAGTAGCATGTTAGCATCACCATGGCCTGAAGGTAACAGTAGCATGTTAGCATCACCATGGTCTGAAGGTTACAGTAGCATGTTAGCATCACCATGGCCTGAAGGTAACAGCAGCACAGTAGCATGTTAGCAACATCAGTATTTTACCACTGTTTGCTATAACTAGTCTATCTCCAGGGGGTGGAAGTGGAGGCTTGTCGACCTTCGGGGTCAGAACAACGGTGTTGACCGAGTGGCAGGTTTGGTTGCTGGGCAGACGACAGGCCACACACAGCTGAACATGCTTTGACATGTTCGTAGAGGACTAGTGCTTGTGTGTCCTCAGTGACTCATCTCATCTGAGTAAATCCATCACAGGATGTAGACTCTCACTCATTCTGAAGACAAACTGAATCTCTGAATCTCTCTCTCTCTCTCTCTCTGTCTCTCTCTGTCTCTCTCTCTCTCTCTCTGTCTCTCCCCCTCTCTGTGTCTTACCAGTGCTGGGAAGGACCTCTGGGTCTCGAAGATGCCCCCTCCCCAGTGTCTTAGAGGTTGGGAAGGACCAGAAGATGCCCCCTCCACAGAGAGAGGGAGAGGGAGGGAGAGGAGGAAGGCAGAGGACATGGGGGCCTGGTAGTAGAGTAGCTGCATGGAGTTAACCTGGAGCTCATGCTGTTTCACACCTACCCACTGAGAGGAGGGATGGGGGGGGAGAGGGAGGGATGTGGGGGAGAGAGGGAGGTGGGGGGGAGGGATGTGGGGGGGAGAGAGAGGGAGGGATGGGGGGAGGGAAGGGGGAGGGGAGGGTGGGGTGGGAAGGGGAGAGAGGGAGGGATGTGGGTGGGGGGAGAGGGAGGGATGTGGGGGGGGGGAGAGAGGGATGTGGGGTGGGGGGGAGAGGGGGGGGGGGGGGGGAGAGAGGGAGGGATGTGGGGGGAGGAGGGGAGAGGGGGAGGGATGTGGGTGGGGGGGGAGAGGGAGGGATGGGGGGAGAGAGGGAGGGGAGAGAGGGAGGGATGTGGGGGGGGAGGGAGGGAGGGATGGGGGGAGAGGGAGGGATGTGGGTGGGGGAGATGTATCATCAATCAATTATGAGGCCTGAGATAATAGTACAATATACCTTGATAATAGAAGGTTTAAATAAGACAAGAAAGTCCACTAACTGTTCTAGTCTGTCCGCATCCCAACTAGCACCCTATTCCCTTTCTAGTGCACTACTTTTGACCAGGACTCATAGGGAATAGGGTGCCATTTGGGAAGACAGCCGGTTCACCCATAGACTGTAGTGTTCACCAGGTCCAAGTGCACTTCAAAGCATCACTACTTACCACCTGATAGAGGGAGGTGACGAACACTCCTAGTGTGGCAAAGACCATCCCCAGGAGGTTGAATCTCACATCATAGTAGGAGTTGAGGATCACACCTAACGTTATGGGTACCTAGTAGACAGACACACATCACCTAACGTTATGGGTACCTAGTAGACAGACACACATCACCTAACGTTATGGGCACCTGGTAGACAGACACACATCACCTAACGTTATGGGCACCTGGTAGACAGACACACATCACCTAACGTTATGGGCACCTAGTAGACAGACAGACACATCACCTAACGTTATGGGTACCTAGTAGACACATCACCTAACGTTATGGGTACCTAGTAGACAGACACACATCACCTAACGTTATGGGTACCTAGTAGACAGACAGACACACATCACCTAACGTTATGGGTACCTAGTAGACAGACAGACACACATCACCTAACGTTATGGGGACCTAGTAGACACATCACCTAACGTTATGGGGACCTAGTAGACAGACACACAGGAACATAGCAGGTAAATAGTGTTACTGTAACCATAAAAATAAATTTAAAAAGTTAGGATTAGTTTTTTTATTTTATTTAACCTTTATTTAACTAGGCAAGTCAGTTAAGAACAAATTCTTAATTACAATGACGGCCTACCCCGGCCAAACCTGGACGACGCTGGGCCAATTGTGCGCCACCCTATGGGACTCTCAATCAAGGCCGGATGTGATACAGAACACAGGAACACAGGATTCTGGATTTGAACCAGGGACTGTAGTGATGCCTCTTGCACTGAGATGCAGTACCTTAAGACCGCTGTGCCACTCGGGAGCCCTGGTTTGAAAGGGGTACTTCAGGATTTAGTCAATGATGCCCTTTATCTACTTCCCCAGAGTCAGATGAACTAGTGGACACCATATTTATGTCTAATGCGTGCAGTTTGAAGGAAGTTGCTAACATAATGACTAGAAGTCTATGGATATCTGCTAGCATGCTAGTAGGTGTAATGACTAGAAGTCTATGGCGCCAGGACAGAGGAGTCAATCACCACCTTCCGGAGACACCTGAAACCCCACCTCTTTAAGGAATACCTAGGATAGGATAAGTAGTCCTTCTCCCCCCTTTAAGATTTAGATGCACTATTGTAAAGTGACTGTTCTACTGGATGTCATAAGGTGAATGCACCAATTTGTAAGTCGCTCTGGATAAGAGCATCTGCTAAATGACTTAAATGTAAATGTATGGATATCTGCTAGCATGCTAGTAGGCATAATGACTAGAAGACTATGGATATCTGCTAGCATGCTCGTAGGTGTAATGACTAGAAGTCTGTGGATATTTGCTAGCATGCTAGTAGGTGTAATGACTAGAAGTATGTGGATATCTGCTAGCATGCTAGTAGGTGTAATGACTAGAAGTCTATGGATATCTGCTAGCATGCTAGTAGGTGTAATGACTAGAAGTCTATGGATATCTTCTAGCATGCTCGTAGGTGTAATGACTAGAAGTCTATGGATATCTGCTAGCATGCTAGTAGGTGTAATGACTAGAAGTATGTGGATATCTGCTAGCATGCTAGTAGGTGTAATGACTAGAAGTCTATGGATATCTGCTAGCATGCTAGTAGGTGTAATGACTAGAAGTCTATGGATATCTGCTAGCATGCTCGTAGGTGTAATGACTAGAAGTCTATGGATATCTGCTAGCATGCTAGTAGATGTAATGACTAGAAGTCTATGGATATCTGCTAGCATGCTAGTAGGTGAAATGACTAGAAGTCTATGGATATCTGCTAGCATGCTTGTTATATAATATTAATATTGCCAATTTCACATACAATGATGTCAAATTTGGTTTATTCCAAGATGATAATGAATTCAATTTCCTGGTCAATAATTGTATTGTTGAAATTCTTTATACACAAATGCAGATTTTTGAAGGCTACTATACCTTATTTATTTTTTGAAAGAGAGCTTTATCTTTTTTATTTTGCAATCATTAAGATTAGTTTTTTTTTTAAACATGCCCTGAAACTCACTACTACATTTGAAGCATACATGATATGCCTCATTTAATGTATATAAGACCTGTTTGTAAAAGTTTATTTTTCTTAACTTGTGTGCTTGGTTGTGTATAATTCAACTTCCGTTATGTTTGTACAATTAGAAAAGTATTTTATATAACAAAAAGTGAATTCTCAATAAATGCCAATCTGCCATTCTGCATGGAATTCTAGATACCTACCAAAGTCAACTTGATCTTGGTGGAGAATGTCTTCTTGTAGTACATTGTCTGTATGACAATGATCACAGGAGTTGTCATCGCTTTGGCCAGCTGGTAAGTACCGATGGTGTTGTTTTGTAAAGACAGATTGGTGAAAGCCACGAAGCCACAGAAACTTAGAGCGAGCCAGATAATTTTGGTGGGTTGGAGACTCTTTGGCGCAAATATGTCCATCTTCTGGCATACCCATAGTCCAAGCCATGTCACAACGAAATGAATCAGAGTTAGAGTCATGTTTGGAAAGCCATAGTGAACATAGATCCATTTGTTGATGAAAACGATGCATATGGATGATAGCAAATTGGCCAATAATCCAACGACGAGACGGCTGTTCGAGAAAAGGTCTGACAGTCGGTTAGCCATGGTCGTCTTGAGAACTGTCCTGTAAAATCTACATACAAGGTTTCAGTAGTACTGTATAGTATGAAGCTAGGTAGCTAATGTAAACCAAAAAAAAAAATGTCTACCCTCTGCCACACATCAGGAAAAGTTGCGGGGGTCTCTCCAGGCTTCGACACTACCGACTGATCGGGCATACATCCCCTTTCGTAAAAATGTACAGGGCCTATACAGTGACATTACATTCTAGAGTATTTCAGTCCTGCATGTACAGTTAGCGTTGTACAACTTTCATACGTTTCATACCATCGCATGTGGATCATACAGGAAAAAAAAGAGCCTGGTTGCAAACTTAACGGGAGCAGTGACGTCATAATGCGACCTTTACTTCCGTGTTCTGTGAAGAGAACCCACCACGTCACAGTGGCCTACAGCGCCTACACATGGACACTTTGTTAAGTCGCGAAGGCGATAACCTAAAACCATCACCTCTCGACCTAGACAAGGTGGTGTCTCAAACCTTCCTTAATACTCTTCTAGATTCAGATACTGTATATGCATCCTGTCTGTGCATGGCCCAAAGACAAACAATATTTCAGACACGTCACTTTTATTGTATACAAAATGCAGAAAATCATTCACTCCATTACTTAAATTTGGCACAAAAAAAAAAAAAATGTCCAGGTGGGGTGTATTTATGGTTGGATCTCGTACCCCAGCGGGTCTAGACCCTTATCCAATAAGAGAAGAGACGACTCCCTCATCTTCTGAAGGAAATTCCTCAGCTCATCCTTGGAGAACACCTGAAAGAGAGACAGAGAGAGAGAACATAGTTAGTAAAAAAGAAGAGGAGGATGGGAAAGTAGACGAGGGAAAGAGAAGAAAGCAACACAGTGACAGGGAGAGATACTGTAAGATAGTGTTGATATTGTGTTGAGCTACAATGTTGAAGTGCTTTCTACACCTGTATTGCTTGCTGTTTAGTTTTTTTTAGGCTGGGGGTTTCTGTACAGCACTTTGTGACATCAGCTGTTGTATGAAGGGCTTTATAAATACATTTGATTGAAGTCAAGTAGTCGCAGATCGTAGCAGACGAAGGAAAGAAGACAGAAGAGGATGCCCTCAGGCCAGGTCAGACCCCAGACCAGACCCCAGACCAGAGCAGACCCCAGACCAGAGCAGACCCCAGACCAGAGCAGACCCCAGAGCAGACCCCAGAGCAGACCCCAGACCAGAGCCCAGACCAGACCCCAGACCAGACCCCAGACCAGAGCAGACCCCAGACCAGAGCCCAGGTCAGACCATGGAAATATAATTTCTAAACTATAGTACAGACCTCGTAGAGGCGGTGTTGGTCTGAGGCGATGATATCAGCCAGTCTGAGACTCTCCTGGTGACGTTGTGTTCTTTGCAGTACTGTCTGCAACAGGAAGGACATCATGGGCAGACAGAGTCGACGAAGCAGCACCATCTGGTGGCCTCTCTCTGGGTCCTCCTCCGTATCCTGGAATAGAACGACAGTGGTAGATGTAACCTGTACCTAGAAAGAACACAGTAGTACTGGAGACAGAGAGCTGTAATACAGGCCGACATGCTAACCTAGCGCTGAGCCCCTCATACCACCAACTGGCAATTACCACCATTAATAGTCAGATATACAGACAGACCGCTCTGACGTCAACCATTCAGTGGTAGAAGTAACCTGTACCTAAGAAAGAACACCGTAGTCCTGGGGACAGAGAGCGCTAAAACAGGCTGCCATGCTAACCTAGCGCTGAGCCCCTCATACCAACATTAATAGTCAGATATACAGACAGACCTCTCTGACATCGACCATTCAGTGGTAGAAGTAACCTGTACCTAGAAAGAACACAGTAGTACTGGAGAAGGAGAGCTGTAATACAGGCTGACATGCTAACCTAGCGCTGAGCCCCTCATACCACCATTAATAGTCAGATATACAGACAGACAGACCTCTCTGACATGCTAACCTAGCGCTGAGCCCCTCCATTAATAGACAGACCTCTCTGACATGCTAACCTAGCGCTGAGCGCCTTATACCACCATTAATAGACAGACCTCTCTGACATGCTAACCTAGCGCTGAGCCCCACCATTAATAGACAGACCTCTCTGACATGCTAACCTAGCGCTGAGCCCCTCATACCACCATTAATAGTCAGATATACAGACAGACAGACCTCTCTGACATGCTAACCTAGCGCTGAGCCCCTCCATTAATAGACAGACCTCTCTGACATGCTAACCTAGCGCTGAGCGCCTTATACCACCATTAATAGACAGACCTCTCTGACATGCTAACCTAGCGCTGAGCCCCACCATTAATAGACAGACCTCTCTGACATGCTAACCTAGCGCTGAGCCCCTCCATTAATAGACAGACCTCTCTGACATGCTAACCTAGCGCTGAGCCCCACCATTAATAGACAGACCTCTCTGACATGCTAACCTAGCGCTGAGCCCCTCCATTAATAGACAGACCTCTCTGACATGCTAACCTAGCGCTGAGCCCCTCCATTAATAGACAGACCTCTCTGACATGCTAACCTAGCGCTGAGCCCCACCATTAATAGACAGACCTCTCTGACATGCTAACCTAGCGCTGAGCCCCTCCATTAATAGACAGACCTCTCTGACATGCTAACCTAGCGCTGAGCCCCACCATTAATAGACAGAGCTCTCTGACATGCTAACCTAGCGCTGAGCCCTCCATTAATAGACAGACCTCTCTGACATGCTAACCTAGCGCTGAGCCCTCCATTAATAGACAGATCTCTCTGACATGCTAACCTAGCGCTGAGCCCCTCCATTAATAGACAGACCTCTCTGACATGCTAACCTAGCGCTGAGCCCTTCCATTAATAGACAGACCTCTCTGACATGCTAACCTAGCGCTGAGCCCTTCCATTAATAGACAGACCTCTCTGACATGCTAACCTAGCGCTGAGCCCCTCCATTAATAGACAGACCTCTCTGACATGCTAACCTAGCGCTGAGCCCTTCCATTAATAGACAGACCTCTCTGACATGCTAACCTAGCGCTGAGCCCTTCCATTAATAGACAGACCTCTCTGACATGCTAACCTAGCGCTGAGCCCTCCATTAATAGACAGACCTCTCTGACACGCTAACCTAGCGCTGAGCCCCTCCATTAATAGACAGACCTCTGCCATGCTAACCTAGCGCTGAGCCCCTCATACCACCATTAATAGACAGACCTCTCTGACATGCTAACCTAGCGCTGAGCCCCACCATTAATAGACAGACCTCTCTGACATGCTAACCTAGCGCTGAGCCCCACCATTAATAGACAGACCTCTCTGACATGCTAACCTAGCGCTGAGCCCCACCATTAATAGACAGACCCTCTGACATGCTAACCTAGCGCTGAGCCCCACCATTAATAGACAGACCTCTCTGACATGCTAACCTAGCGCTGAGCCCCACCATTAATAGACAGACCCTCTGACATGCTAACCTAGCGCTGAGCCCCTCCATTAATAGACAGACCTCTCTGACATGCTAACCTAGCGCTGAGCCCCACCATTAATAGACAGACCTCTCTGACATGCTAACCTAGCGCTGAGCCCCACCATTAATAGACAGACCTCTCTGACATGCTAACCTAGCGCTGAGCCCCTCCATTAATAGACAGACCTCTGACATGCTAACCTAGCGCTGAGCCCCACCATTAATAGACAGACCTCTCTGACATGCTAACCTAGCGCTGAGCCCCTCCATTAATAGACAGACCTCTCTGACATGCTAACCTAGCGCTGAGCCCCTCCATTAATAGACAGACCTCTCTGACATGCTAACCTAGCGCTGAGCCCCACCATTAATAGACAGACCTCTCTGACATGCTAACCTAGCGCTGAGCCCCTCCATTAATAGACAGACCTCTCTGACATGCTAACCTAGCGCTGAGCCCCACCATTAATAGACAGACCTCTCTGACATGCTAACCTAGCGCTGAGCCCCTCCATTAATAGACAGACCTCTGACATGCTAACCTAGCGCTGAGCCCCAGCGCTAGCCCCACCATTAATAGACAGACCTCTCTGACATGCTAACCTAGCGCTGAGCCCCTCCATTAATAGACAGACCTCTCTGACATGCTAACCTAGCGCTGAGCCCCTCCATTAATAGACAGACCTCTCTGACATGCTAACATTAATAGACAGAGCGCTGAGCCCCTCCATTAATAGACAGACCTCTCTGACATGCTAACCTAGCGCTGAGCCCCTCCATTAATAGACAGACCTCTCTGACATGCTAACCTAGCGCTGAGCCCCACCATTAATAGACAGACCTCTCTGACATGCTAACCTAGCGCTGAGCCCCACCATTAATAGACAGACCTCTCTGACATGCTAACCTAGCGCTGAGCCCCACCATTAATAGACAGACCTCTCTGACATGCTAACCTAGCGCTGAGCCCCTCCATTAATAGACAGACCTCTCTGACATGCTAACCTAGCGCTGAGCCCCTCCATTAATAGACAGACCTCTCTGACATGCTAACCTAGCGCTGAGCCCCTCCATTAATAGACAGACCTCTCTGACATGCTAACCTAGCGCTGAGCCCCTCCATTAATAGACAGACCTCTCTGACATGCTAACCTAGCGCTGAGCCCCTCCATTAATAGACAGACCTCTCTGACATGCTAACCTAGCGCTGAGCCCCTCCATTAATAGACAGACCTCTCTGACATGCTAACCTAGCGCTGAGCCCCACCATTAATAGACAGAGACATGCTAACCTCTGATAGACAGACCTCTCTGACATAACCTAGCGCTGAGCCCCTCCATTAATAGACAGACCTCTCTGACATGCTAACCTAGCGCTGAGCCCCTCCATTAATAGACAGACCTCTCTGACATGCTAACCTAGCGCTGAGCCCCTCCATTAATAGACAGACCTCTCTGACATGCTAACCTAGCGCTGAGCCCCTCCATTAATAGACAGACCTCTCTGACATGCTAACCTAGCGCTGAGCCCTCCATTAATAGACAGACTCTCTGACATGCTAACCTAGCGCTGAGCCCCTCCATTAATAGACAGACCTCTCTGACATGCTAACCTAGCGCTGAGCCCCTCCATTAATAGACAGACCTCTCTGACATGCTAACCTAGCGCTGAGCCCCTCCATTAATAAGACAGACCTCTCTGACATGCTAACCTAGCGCTGAGCCCCACCATTAATAGACAGACCCTCTGACATGCTAACCTAGCGCTGAGCCCCTCCATTAATAGACAGACCTCTCTGACATGCTAACCTAGCGCTGAGCCCCTCCATTAATAGACAGACCTCTCTGACATGCTAACCTAGCGCTGAGCCCTTCCATTAATAGACAGACCTCTCTGACATGCTAACCTAGCGCTGAGCCCCTCCATTAATAGACAGACCTCTCTGACATGCTAACCTAGCGCTGAGCCCTTCCATTAATAGACAGACCTCTCTGACATGCTAACCTAGCGCTGAGCCCCTCCATTAATAGACAGACCTCTCTGACATGCTAACCTAGCGCTGAGCCCCTCCATTAATAGACAGACCTCTCTGACATGCTAACCTAGCGCTGAGCCCCTCCATTAATAGACAGACCTCTCTGACATGCTAACCTAGCGCTGAGCCCCTCCATTAATAGACAGACCTCTCTGACATGCTAACCTAGCGCTGAGCCCCACCATTAATAGACAGACCTCTCTGACATGCTAACCTAGCGCTGAGCCCCTCCATTAATAGACAGACCTCTCTGACATGCTAACCTAGCGCTGAGCCCCTCCATTAATAGACAGACCTCTCTGACATGCTAACCTAGCGCTGAGCCCCTCCATTAATAGACAGACCTCTCTGACATGCTAACCTAGCGCTGAGCCCTTCCATTAATAGACAGACCTCTCTGACATGCTAACCTAGCGCTGAGCCCCTCCATTAACAGACCTCTCTGACAGAGCCCCTCCATCTCTGACTGACATGCTAACCTAGCGCTGAGCCCCTCCATTAATAGACAGACCTCTCTGACATGCTAACCTAGCGCTGAGCCCCTCCATTAATAGACAGACCTCTCTGACATGCTAACCTAGCGCTGAGCCCCTCCATTAATAGACAGACCTCTCTGACATGCTAACCTAGCGCTGAGCCCCTCCATTAATAGACAGACCTCTCTGACATGCTAACCTAGCGCTGAGCCCCTCCATTAATAGACAGACCTCTCTGACATGCTAACCTAGCGCTGAGCCCCACCATTAATAGACAGACCTCTGACATGCTAACCTAGCGCTGAGCCCCACCATTAATAGACAGACCTCTCTGACATGCTAACCTAGCGCTGAGCCCCTCCATTAATAGACAGACCTCTCTGACATGCTAACCTAGCGCTGAGCCCCTCCATTAATAGACAGACCTCTGACATGCTAACCTAGCGCTGAGCCCCCCATTAATAGACAGACCTCTCTGACATGCTAACCAGCGCTGATCCATTAAGACAGACCTCTCTGACATGCTAACCTAGCGCTGAGCCCCTCCATTAATAGACAGACCTCTCTGACATGCTAACCTAGCGCTGAGCCCTCCATTAATAGACAGACCTCTCTGACATGCTAACCTAGCGCTGAGCCCCACCATTAATAGACAGACCTCTCTGACATGCTAACCTAGCGCTGAGCCCCTCCATTAATAGACAGACCTCTCTGACATGCTAACCTAGCGCTGAGCCCCTCCATTAATAGACAGACCTCTCTGACATGCTAACCTAGCGCTGAGCCCCTCCATTAATAGACAGACCTCTCTGACTAATGCCCCACCATTAATAACCTGACAGCGCTGAGCCCCACCATTAATAGACAGACCTCTCTGACATGCTAACCTAGCGCTGAGCCCCTCCATTAATAGACAGACCTCTCTGACATGCTAACCTAGCGCTGAGCCCCTCCATTAATAGACAGACCTCTCTGACATGCTAACCTAGCGCTGAGCCCTTCCATTAATAGACAGACCTCTCTGACATGCTAACCTAGCGCTGAGCCCCTCCATTAATAGACAGACCTCTCTGACATGCTAACCTAGCGCTGAGCCCCACCATTAATAGACAGACCTCTCTGACATGCTAACCTAGCGCTGAGCCCCACCATTAATAGACAGACCTCTCTGACATGCTAACCTAGCGCTGAGCCCCTCCATTAATAGACAGACCTCTCTGACATGCTAACCTAGCGCTGAGCCCCTCCATTAATAGACAGACCTCTCTGACAGACCTCTCTGACATGCTAACCTAGCGCTGAGCCCTTCCATTAATAGACAGACCTCTCTGACATGCTAACCTAGCGCTGAGCCCCTCCATTAATAGACAGACCTCTCTGACATGCTAACCTAGCGCTGAGCCCCAATAGACATCTAATAGAGCCCCTCCAGACAGACCTCTCTGACATGCTAACCTAGCGCTGAGCCCCTCCATTAATAGACAGACCTCTCTGACATGCTAACCTAGCGCTGAGCCCCTCCATTAATAGACAGACCTCTCTGACATGCTAACCTAGCGCTGAGCCCCTCCATTAATAGACAGACCTCTGACATGCTAACCTAGCGCTGAGCCCCTCCATTAATAGACAGACCTCTGACATGCTAACCTAGCGCTGAGCCCCTCCATTAATAGACAGACCTCTCTGACATCGACCATCCAGCCCCCGTCCACAAACAGCAGGACGTTGTAGATCCTCTCCTTCACGTCTTCAGTCAGAGCCTCCAGACGGCCGGTCCAGCTGTCATGTTCCAGCTACAGGAGGAGAAGGTCACACCTTTTTAAGAGTTCTTCATCTGATCCAGGAACAGCTACACTAAAACAAAATTAAACTCCTCACCAGTTCACCCATAACACAGAGACTGATCTCGGATCAGAGTGTACTGTATACCTGGTACCCGATCCCCTACATAGTAAACTAAATTTGACCTGGGCCTCCTATAGATTGAGCAACCATGTCCCTAAAGTGCACTATATAGGGAATAGGGTGTATTGAGTAACCCTATAGTGCACTATATAGGGAATAGGGAGTATTGGGTAACCCTGTAGTGTACTATATAGGGAATAGGGTGTATTGGGTAACCCTATAGAGTACTATATAGGGTGTATTGGGTACCTGGTACTCGTTCTCCTTCATCTCGTAGGCCACCTTCTCGGTGAACTTGGCCTGAGCCGGCAGACTGGGCTTCTGAGGGGGGGAGTTCATGTGATGGAACCACTCATTAAACGCCTCATGAGCTTCCTGTGGAGGGGGAGGGAAGAGAGAGAGAGAGACACACACACACACACACACACACACACACACACACACACACACACACACACACACACACACACACACACACACACACACACCACTTATAACAACTACAGGAGACCTCTCTAAAAACATTCAATAAATAGTCCAGCCAATCACAGCGCTGCGAGAGCTTGTCCCCCCCCTCACCAGGTAAGCTCGGACGCACAGGTGTTCCCTGATGGCGTTCTCATCCTCCGCGGGAAGGGGCGTGTCCAGGCCTAGCTCCTCCCACTGGCGATAGATCTCCCTCATGGAGTCCTCGGGGACCTTACCGAACACCACCTTAGCTGCATGGTGTTTCTTACAGGCTGGAGGAGATGACAGAGAGGAGAGAGAGAACAATGGATCAATAACATGGTTGATGTGTCAGTAGTATGAGGAGAACAATAGGATCAATAACATGGTTGATGTGTCAGTAGTATGAGGAGAACAATAGGATCAATAACATGGTTGATGTGTTAGTAGTATGAGAATAGGATCAATAACATGGTTGATGTGTTAGTAGTATGAGGAGAACAATAGGATCAATAACATGGTTGATGTGTCAGTAGTATGAGGAGAACAATAGGATCAATAACATGGTTGATGTGTCAGTAGTATGAGAAGAACAATAGGATCAATAACATGGTTGATGTGTCAGTAGTATGAGGAGAACAATAGGATCAATAACATGGTTGATGTGTCAGTAGTATGAGAATAGGATCAATAACATGAGGTTGATGTGTCAGTAGTATGAGGAGAACAATAGGATCAATAACATGGTTGATGTGTCAGTAGTATGAGGAGAACAATAGGATCAATAACATGGTTGATGTGTCAGTAGTATGAGGAGAACAATAGGATCAATAACATGGTTGATGTGTCAGTAGTATGAGGAGAACAATAGGATCAATAACATGGTTGATGTGTCAGTAGTATGAGGAGAACAATAGGATCAATAACATGGTTGATGTGTCAGTAGTATGAGGAGAACAATAGGATCAATAACATGGTTGATGTGTCAGTAGTATGAGGAGAACAATAGGATCAATAACATGGTTGATGTGTCAGTAGTATGAGGAGAACAATAGGATCAATAACATGGTTGATGTGTCAGTAGTATGAGGAGAACAATAGGATCAATAACATGGTTGATGTGTCAGTAGTATGAGGAGAACAATAGGATCAATAACATGGTTGATGTGTCAGTAGTATGAGGAGAACAATAGGATCAATAACATGGTTGATGTGTCAGTAGTATGAGGAGAACAATAGGATCAATAACATGGTTGATGTGTCAGTAGTATGAGGAGAACAATAGGATCAATAACATGGTTGATGTGTCAGTAGTATGAGGTATGGTTGATGTGTCAGTAGGAGAGAACAATAGGATCAATAACATGGTTGATGTGTCAGTAGTATGAGGAGAACAATAGGATCAATAACATGGTTGATGTGTCAGTAGTATGAGGAGAACAATAGGATCAATAACATGGTTGATGTGTCAGTAGTATGAGGAGAACAATAGGATCAATAACATGGTTGATGTGTTAGTAGTATGAGGAGAACAATAGGATCAATAACATGGTTGATGTGTCAGTAGTATGAGGAGAACAATAGGATCAATAACATGGTTGATGTGTCAGTAGTATGAGGAGAACAATAGGATCAATAACATGGTTGATGTGTTAGTAGTATGAGGAGAACAATAGGATCAATAACATGGTTGATGTGTCAGTAGTATGAGGAGAACAATAGGATCAATAACATGGTTGATGTGTTAGTAGTATGAGGAGAACAATAGGATCAATAACATGGTTGATGTGTCAGTAGTATGAGAATAGGATCAATAACATGGTTGATGTGTCAGTAGTATCAGGATCAATAACATGGTTGATGTGTCAGTAGTATGAGGAGAACAATAGGATCAATAACATGGTTGATGTGTCAGTAGTATGAGGAGAACAATAGGATCAATAACATGGTTGATGTGTCAGTAGTATGAGGAGAACAATAGGATCAATAACATGGTTGATGTGTCAGTAGTATGAGGAGAACAATAGGATCAATAACATGGTTGATGTGTCAGTAGTATGAGGAGAACAATAGGATCAATAACATGGTTGATGTGTCAGTAGTATGAGGAGAACAATAGGATCAATAACATGGTTGATGTGTCAGTAGTATGAGGAGAACAATAGGATCAATAACATGGTTGATGTGTCAGTAGTATGAGGAGAACAATAGGATCAATAACATGGTTGATGTGTCAGTAGTATGAGGAGAACAATAGGATCAATAACATGGTTGATGTGTCAGTAGTATGAGGAGAACAATAGGATCAATAACATGGTTGATGTGTCAGTAGTATGAGGAGAACAATAGGATCAATAACATGGTTGATGTGTCAGTAGTATGAGGAGAACAATAGGATCAATAACATGGTTGATGTGTAACAGTAGTATGAGGAGAACAATAGGATCAATAACATGGTTGATGTGTCAGTAGTATGAGGAGAACAATAGGATCAATAACATGGTTGATGTGTCAGTAGTATGAGGAGAACAATAGGATCAATAACATGGTTGATGTGTCAGTAGTATGAGGAGAACAATAGGATCAATAACATGGTTGATGTGTTAGTAGTATGAGGAGAACAATAGGATCAATAACATGGTTGATGTGATGTGTCAGTAGTATGAGGAGAACAATAGGATCAATAACATGGTTGATGTGTCAGTAGTATGAGGAGAACAATAGGATCAATAACATGGTTGATGTGTCAGTAGTATGAGGAGAACAATGAGGATCAATAACATGGTTGATGTGTCAGTAGTATGAGGAGAACAATAGGATCAATAACATGGTTGATGTGTCAGTAGTATGAGGAGAACAATAGGATCAATAACATGGTTGATGTGTCAGTAGTATGAGGAGAACAATAGGATCAATAACATGGTTGATGTGTCAGTAGTATGAGGAGAACAATAGGATCAATAACATGGTTGATGTGTCAGTAGTATGAGGAGAACAATAGGATCAATAACATGGTTGATGTGTCAGTAGTATGAGGAGAACAATAGGATCAATAACATGGTTGATGTGTCAGTAGTATGAGGAGAACAATAGGATCAATAACATGGTTGATGTGTTAGTAGTATGAGGAGAACAATAGGATCAATAACATGGTTGATGTTATGAGAAGAACAATAGGATCAATAACATGGTTGATGTGTTAGTAGTATGAGGAGAACAATAGGATCAATAACATGGTTGATGTGTCAGTAGTATGAGGAGAACAATAGGATCAATAACATGGTTGATGTGTCAGTAGTATGAGGAGAACAATAGGATCAATAACATGGTTGATGTGTCAGTAGTATGAGGAGAACAATAGGATCAATAACATGGTTGATGTTATGAGGAGAACAATAGGATCAATAACATGGTTGATGTGTCAGTAGTATGAGGAGAACAATAGGATCAATAACATGGTTGATGTGTCAGTAGTATGAGGAGAACAATAGGATCAATAACATGGTTGATGTGTCAGTAGTATGAGGAGAACAATAGGATCAATAACATGGTTGATGTTATGAGGAGAACAATAGGATCAATAACATGGTTGATGTTATGAGGAGAACAATAGGATCAATAACATGGTTGATGTGTCAGTAGTATGAGGAGAACAACTCTCTCACACAGGAAGCATTGATCTGTTCCAGAACATTGTGTGTAACGTACCCAGGAACTTCCTCATGATGGCGTTGCTCTGTTTGAGGGCCTCAGCTCTCTGGGCGGGGTCAAACACCAGCCAATCAATCACATCGATCTTCCTCTGGTCCTCCTGGGGGAGGGTACAGGGTTAACATGACCACATGGTGTGTGTGTTTCTCCTTCGTGCCGCTGAGGTGACAGTGTCCAGTGTGTGTGTGTGTGTGTGTGTGTGTGTGTGTGTGTGTGTGTGTGTGTGTGTGTGTGTTTCATACCGCTGAGGTGCTAGTGTCCAGTGTGTGTGTGTGTGTGTGTGTGTGTGTGTGTGTGTGTGTGTGTGTGTGTGGTGTTTCATACCGCTGAGGTGCCAGTGTCCAGTGCAGGGGTGAGGTCATGATGAGCGAACTCCTCAGTGTCTCTCTCTCTGATGTTCTCCACCACCATCTTAGTGACCGATGCCACGTCCAGACCTGGAAAGGACAGGACAGTTAGACACCTGTACCTGTAATAGACTGCTGTCACATCCTGACCACAACAGGACAGTTAGACACCTGTACCTGTAATAGACTGCTGTCACATCCTGACCACAACAGGACAGTTAGACACCTGTACCTGTAATAGACTGCTGTCACATCCTGACCACAACAGGACAGTTAGACACCTGTACCTGTAATAGACTGCTGTCACATCCTGACCACAACAGGACAGTTAGACACCTGTACCTGTAATAGACTGCTGTCACATCCTGACCACAACAGGACAGTTAGACACCTGTACCTGTAATAGACTGCTGTCACATCCTGACCACAACAGGACAGTTAGACACCTGTACCTGTAACAGACTGCTGTCACATCCTGACCACAACAGGACAGGTAGACACCTGTACCTGTAATAGACTGACCTGTAATAGACTGAGGTCACATCCTGACCACAACAGGACAGTTAGACACCTGTACCTGTAATAGACTGCTGTCACATCCTGACCACAACAGGACAGTGTAGACACCTGACCACAACAGGACAGGTAGACCTGTAATAGACTGCTGTCACATCCTGACCACAACAGGACAGTTAGACACCTGTACCTGTAATAGACTGCTGTCACATCCTGACCACAACAGGACAGTTAGACACCTGTACCTGTAATAGACTGCTGTCACATCCTGACCACAACAGGACAGTTAGACACCTGTACCTGTAATAGACTGCTGTCACATCCTGACCACAACAGGACAGTTAGACACCTGTACCTGTAATAGACTGCTGTCACATCCTGACCACAACAGGACAGTTAGACACCTGTAATAGACTGCTGTCACATCCTGACCACAACAGGACAGTTAGACACCTGTACCTGTAATAGACTGCTGTCACATCCTGACCACAACAGGACAGTTAGACACCTGTACCTGTAATAGACTGCTGTCACATCCTGACCACAACAGGACAGTTAGACACCTGTACCTGTAATAGACTGCTGTCACATCCTGACCACAACAGGACAGTTAGACACCTGTACCTGTAATAGACTGCTGTCACATCCTGACCACAACAGGACAGTTAGACACCTGTAATAGACTGCTGTCACATCCTGACCACAACAGGACAGTTAGACACCTGTACCTGTAATAGACTGCTGTCACATCCTGACCACAACAGGACAGTTAGACACCTGTACCTGTAATAGACTGCTGTCACATCCTGACCACAACAGGACAGTTAGACACCTGTAATAGACTGCTGTCACATCCTGACCACAACAGGACAGTTAGACACCTGTACCTGTAATAGACTGCTGTCACATCCTGACCACAACAGGACAGTTAGACACCTGTACCTGTAATAGACTGCTGTCACATCCTGACCACAACAGGACAGTTAGACACCTGTAATAGACTGCTGTCACATCCTGACCACAACAGGACAGTTAGACACCTGTACCTGTAATAGACTGCTGTCACATCCTGACCACAACAGGACAGTTAGACACCTGTACCTGTAATAGACTGCTGTCACATCCTAACCACAACAGGACAGTTAGACACCTGTACCTGTAATAGACTGCTGTCACATCCTGACCACAACAGGACAGTTAGACACCTGTACCTGTAATAGACTGCCGTCACATCCTGACCACAACAGGACAGGACCTGTACCTTTAAAATTTGCAATATGCTCCACCATTTCCTGGTTTCTAAAATTCAAATCGTTCGCCTAATTTCAGTTTATATGACAAAATAAGCAAGTACACTGTAGAGAATCATTGTACCGTCTAAACCACTGAAATATATGATCAATAACCAACAAATAATGTATTTTCAGCTGTTTGAAACTGGTGTACAACAGCTATAAAGACAAAAAAAACTAAAACTTAAGAACGGGAAGCATAGAAAATAGCGCATAGAACATACCTACACATCTTCTTAGGCTTGTTTTCAATGAGAATTACGGATCTATAACTCATTTTCTGTGAATTCGGTTGGTTCAAAAGGTGACATATCGCAGCTTTAATAACAGACGTTGGGTTTTTCCCACCGTCCTTCAGTCCATAGCTGCAAAAGAGAGAGTCCGCATGGCCCATTTTAATTTATTTGAATTGAATTGGCGGTTGTCTAATCTCAGCGGTATGTCAGACCGTGTGACTCTGTAGCTTCACACCAAACATCTGGCCTACGGGCCCATTCAAACCTCGCTGGAGCTTGGAGTATTTATCAGGTGTTTTTTTTATATCTTTTTTTAATGTTTTTGTTTTTGGTAGGCTAAAAACAATCTTAAAATCGACATTGAAATTTACTAAAACCAACATTTAAAAAAATTAAAAAGTAGAAATTATAATGAAATTATACAGTCTCTTCACTCTGACCAGCTAGATAAGTCATTTATAGTCTCTAGATAAGTCATTTATAGTCTCTAGATAAGTCATTTATAGTCTCTAGATAAGTCATTTATAGTCTCTAGATAAGTCATTTATAGTCTCTAGATAAGTCATTTATAGTCTCTAGATAAGTCATTTATAGTCTCTAGATAACAGTCATTTATAGTCTCTAGATAAGTCATTTATAGTCTCTAGATAAGTCATTTATAGTCTCGAGATAAGTCATTTATAGTCTCTAGATAAGTCATTTATAGTCTCGAGATAAGTCATTTATAGTCTCTAGATAACAGTCATTTATAGTCTCTAGATAAGTCATTTATAGTCTCTAGATAACAGTCATTTATAGTCTCTAGATAACAGTCATTTATAGTCTCTAGATAACAGTCATTTATAGTCTCTAGATAAGTCATTTATAGTCTCTAGATAACAGTCATTTATAGTCTCTAGATAACAGTCATTTATAGTCTCTAGATAACAGTCATTTATAGTCTCTAGATAACAGTCATTTATAGTCTCTAGATAACAGTCATTTATAGTCTCTAGATAAGTCATTTATAGTCGCTTCTCTCTGACCAGCTAGATAAGTCTTCAAATCAAAAGTTAGCCAGTCAGGGAGAATAGTCCTCTATCCATCACTTCTGGAAGTATTTTTAAATGTCGAGGAAATCTAACACATTTTAAGTGCGGACCTCCGGACCTCAGTGAAGACCAAATGTGGCCCGGTGGGGAAAATGAGTTTGAACCCCCCCCCCCATCCCATCCCAGCAGCCTCGGGGTGAGACACTGACCTGCCTCCCTGGCCAGCTCCAGACAGCGTTGTCTCTGCTCAGCCTCGGTGACCTCCTCCAGGAAGAGAGCGTACTGGGCGGTGGCCAGGTCTGACGGCAGGTGACTGACGTAGAAGGCTATCAGATCAACGTGCTTCTCCCTCATCAACAGAGAGATGTAGGCCTTCAGGACATCCACTGTGACCTCCTCCTGATTGGGTGGCCGGATTAGAGGGGGGGGGACATGAGTGGAGGGATATGTGGATTGTGTGAGGAATGGTTGATTTTTATATAGGTGTATGACAACAGAAGTGTGTTTCTCTCTCGCTCTGTGTGTTTACTACTGTACCTACATGCCCAGGCTGAGGTAGAACAACAGGTGTGTGTGTGTATGTGTGTGTGTGTGTGTTTACTACTGTACCTTGAGCTGCATGCCCAGACTGAGGTAGAACAACACCAGGTGTGTGTGTGTGTGTGTGTGTGTATATGTGTGTGTGTGTGTGTGTGCTGTGTGTGTGTGTGTGTGTGTGTGTGTGTGTACATGCCCAGGCTGTACCTTCAGCTGCAACACCAGGGGGTGTGTGTGTGTGTGTGTGTGTGTGTGTGTGTGTACTATGCCCAGACTACGGTAGAACAACACCATGCCCAGACTACGGTAGAACAACACCAGGTGTGTGTGTGTGTGTTGTGTGTGTACTACTGTAAGCTGCATGCAGCAGGTAGAACAACACCAGAGGCAGCAGAGGGCAGGACTCCTGGTCAACCAGTTACTGAACTCCTCCAACAGACCTGAACACAACACTGTTTTATACTCTTTCACACAGCAGTAACATACCTGGTGTCCAGAACCACAGTCACCAGAACCACAGTCACCCTGGAGAGTGACTGACTACCTCATGTACCTGGTGACCAGAACCACAGTCAATCTGGAGAGTGACTGACTACCTCATGTACCTGGTGTCCAGAACCACAGTCACCCTGGAGAGTGACTGACTACCTCATGTACCTGGTGACCAGAACCACAAAGTCACTCTGGAGAGTGACTGACTACCTCATGTACCTGGTGTCCAGAACCACAGTCACCCTGGAGAGTGACTGACTACCTCATGTACCTGGTGACCAGAACCACAAAGTCACCCTGGATAGTGACTGACTACCTCATGTACCTGGTGACCAGAACCACAAAGTCACCCTGGAGAGTGACTGACTACCTCATGTACCTGGTGTCCAGAACCACAAAGTCACTCTGGAGAGTGACTGACTACCTCATGTACCTGGTGTCCAGAACCACAGTCACCCTGGAGAGTGACTGACTACCTCATTCATGTACCTGGTGACCAGAACCACAAAGTCACCCTGATAGTGACTGACTACCTCTCACAGTCACCTGGTAGTACCAGAACCACAAAGTCACCCTGGATAGTGACTGACTACCTCATGTACCTGGTTACCAGAACCACAGTCACCCTGGAGAGTGACTGACTACCTCATGTACCTGGTGACCAGAACCACAAAGTCACTCTGGAGAGTGACTGACTACCTCATGTACCTGGTGACCAGAACCACAAAGTCACCCTGGAGAGTGACTGACTACCTCATGTACCTGGTGACCAGAACCACAAAGTCACTCTGGAGAGTGACTGACTACCTCATGTACCTGGTGACCAGAACCACAAAGTCACCCTGGAGAGTGACTGACTACCTCATGTACCTGGTGACCAGAACCACAAAGTCACCCTGGAGAGTGACTGACTACCTCATGTACCTGGTGTCCAGAACCACAAAGTCACTCTGGAGAGTGACTGACTACCTCATGTACCTGGTGTCCAGAACCACAGTCACCCTGGAGAGTGACTGACATGTACCTGGTGTCCAGAACCACAGTCACCCTGGAGAGTGACTGAACACACCTGGTGACCAGAACCACAAAGTCACCCTGATAGTGACTGACTACCTCATGTACCTGGTGACCAGAACCACAGTCACCCTGGATAGTGACTCACCTCATGTACCTGGTGACCAGAACCACAAAGTCACCTGGAGAGTGACTGACTACCTCATGTACCTGGTGACCAGAACCACAAAGTCACCCTGGATAGTCACTGACTACCTACCTGGTGACCAGAACCACAAAGTCACTCTGGAGAGTGACTGACTACCTCATGTACCTGGTGACCAGAACCACAAAGTCACTCTGGAGAGTGACTGACTACCTCATGTACCTGGTGTCCAGAACCACAGTCACCCTGGAGAGTGACTGACTACCTCATGTACCTGGTGACCAGAACCACAAAGTCACTCTGGAGAGTGACTGACTACCTCATGTACCTGGTGACCAGAACCACAAAGTCACCCTGGAGAGTGACTGACTACCTCATGTACCTGGTGACCAGAACCACAAAGTCACCCTGGATAGTGACTGACTACCTCATGTACCTGGTGACCAGAACCACAGTCACCCTGGAGAGTGACTGACTACCTCATGTACCTGGTGACCAGAACCACAGTCACTCTGGAGAGGGACTGACTAGCGTCCAGAACCACAAAGTCACTCTGGAGAGTGACTGACTACCTCATGTACCTGGTGTCCAGAACCACAGTCACCCTGGAGAGTGACTGACTACCTCATGTACCTGGTGACCAGAACCACAAAGTCACTCTGGAGAGTGACTGACTACCTCATGTACCTGGTGACCAGAACCACAAAGTCACCCTGGATAGTGACTGACTACCTCATGTACCTGGTGACCAGAACCACAAAGTCACCCTGGATAGTGACTGACTACCTCATGTACCTGGTGACCAGAACCACAAAGTCACCCTGGATAGTGACTGACTACCTCATGTACCTGGTGACCAGAACCACAAAGTCACCCTGGAGAGTGACTGACTACCTCATGTACCTGGTGTCCAGAACCACAAAGCCACTCTGGAGAGTGACTGACTACCTCATGTACCTGGTGACCAGAACCACAGTCACCCTGGAGAGTGACTGACTACCTCATGTACCTGGTGACCAGAACCACAAAGTCACCCTGGATAGTGACTGACTACCTCATGTACCTGGTGACCAGAACCACAAAGTCACCCTGGATAGTGACTGACTACCTCATGTACCTGGTGACCAGAACCACAGTCACCCTGGAGAGTGACTAACTACCTCATGTACCTGGTGACCAGAACCACAAAGTCACCCTGGAGAGTGACTGACTACCTCATGTACCTGGTGACCAGAACCACAAAGTCACTCTGGATAGTGACTGACTACCTCATGTACCTTGGTGACCAGAACCACAGTCACCCTGGAGAGTGACTGACTACCTCATGTACCTGGTGTCCAGAACCACAAAGTCACTCTGGAGAGTGACTGACTCCATCGTGACTTTTGTCTGACTGTACGGTCATTCCATAGGCTGACACAGACATGGCCATGGACATAAAGTCACAGTCCAGTGAAAATCTCACTTTTAAAAGTTATATTCTGTTAACTCATAATAAATAATGTTGTTGACTCATCCGATACTTATTTGTAGCCAAAACATGAATAAAAAAAAACCTCAAATTTGTATCTCTAACAGACCGTTTAAAAAAGCTAGGCATTTGCTCATAGAACACGGTGTCACGATAGAACACGGTGTCACGCCAGAACACGGTGTCACGCCAGAACACGGTGTCACGCCAGAACACGGTGTCACGCCAGAACACGGTGTCACGCCAGAACACGGTGTCACGATAGAACACGGTGTCACGCCAGAACACGGTGTCACGATAGAACACGGTGTCACGATAGAACACGGTGTCACGCCAGAACACGGTGTCACGCCAGAACACGGTGTCACGCCAGAACACGGTGTCACGATAGAACACGGTGTCACGATAGAACACGGTGTCACGCCAGAACACGGTGTCACGATAGAACACGGTGTCACGATAGAACACGGTGTCACGATAGAACACGGTGTCACGATAGAACACGGTGTCACGCCAGAACACGGTGTCACGATAGAACACGGTGTCACGATAGAACACGGTGTCACGATAGAACACGGTGTCACGATAGAACACGGTGTCACGATAGAACACGGTGTCACGATAGAACACGGTGTCACGATAGAACACGGTGTCACGATAGAACACGGTGTCACGATAGAACACGATAGAACACGATAGAACACGATAGAACACGATAGAACACGGTGTCACGATAGAACACGGTGTCACGATAGAACACGGTGTCACGATAGAACACGGTGTCACGATAGAACACGGTGTCACGATAGAACACGGTGTCACGATAGAACACGGTGTCACGATAGAACACGATAGAACACGGTGTCACGATAGAACACGGTGTCACGATAGAACACGGTGTCACGATAGAACACGGTGTCACGATAGAACACGGTGTCACGATAGAACACGGTGTCACGATAGAACACGGTGTCACGATAGAACACGGTGTCACGATAGAACACGGTGTCACGATAGAACACGGTGGTAGAACACGGTGATAGAACACGATGTCACGATAGAACACGATAGAACACGATGTCACGATAGAACACGGTGTCACGATAGAACACTAGTGTCACGATGTAGAACACGGTGTCACGATAGAACTAGACAGCTAGGTGTCACGATAGAACACGGTGTCACGATAGAACACTGTCAGCTAGAACACGGTGTCACGATAGAACACGGTGTCCCGATAGAACACGGTAGACAGATAGAACACGGTGTCAGATAGAACACGGTGTCACGATAGAACACGGTGTCGCGATAGAACACTGTGTCACGATAGAACACGGTGTCACGATAGAACACGGTGTCGCGCGATAGAACAGGGTCATTCAGCGATAGAACACGGTGACGATAGAACACGGTGTCACGATAGAACACGGTGTCACGATAGAACATCGATAGAACACTGGTACGATAGAACACGGTGTCGCGATAGAACACGCTGGATAGAACACGGTGTCTCGCGATAGAACACGGTGTCTAGATAGAACACTGGGTGACGGTGTCACGATAGAACAGTAGAACTGTACGATAGAACACGGTGTACGCGATAGACTGGTGTCACGGTAGAAGATAGAACACGGTGTCGCGCGATAGAACACGGTGTCGCGCGATAGAACACGGTGTCGCGCGATAGAACACGGTGTCGCGCGATAGAACACGGTGTCGCGCGATAGAACACGGTGTCGCGCGATAGAACACGGTGTCGCGCGATAGAACACGGTGTCGCGATAGAACACGGTGTCGCGCGATAGAACACGGTGTCGCGCGATAGAACACGGTGTCGCGATAGAACACGGTGTCGCGATAGAACACGGTGTAGACTGATAGAACACGGTGTCACGATAGAACACGGTGTCACGATAGAACACGGTGTTAGAACACGGTGTCACGATAGAACACGGTGTCGCGATAGAACACGGTGTCGCGATAGAACACGGTGTCACGATAGAACACGGTGTCACGATAGAACACGGTGTCACGATAGAACACGGTGTCACGATAGAACACGGTGTCACGATAGAACACGGTGTCACGATAGAACACGGTGTCACGATAGAACACGGTGTCACGATAGAACACGGTGTCACGATAGAACACGGTGTCACGATAGAACACGGTGTCACGATAGAACACGGTGTCACGATAGAACACGGTGTCACGATAGAACACGATGTCACGATGTCACACGATAGAACACGATGTCACGATAGAACACGATGTCACGATAGAACACGATAGAACACGATGTCACGATAGAACACGGTGTCACGATAGAACACGGTGTCACGATAGAACACGGTGTCACGATAGAACACGATGTCACGATAGAACACGATGTCACGATAGAACACGATGTCACGATAGAACACGATGTCACGATAGAACACGATGTCACGATAGAACACGATGTCACGATAGAACACGATGTCGCGATAGAACACGATGTCGCGATAGAACACGATGTCGCGGTAGAACACGATGTCGCGGTAGAACACGATGTCGCGATAGAACACGATGTCGCGATAGAACACGATGTCGCGATAGAACACGATGTCGCGATAGAACACGATGTCGCGGTAGAACACGATGTCGCGGTAGAACACGATGTCGTGGTAGAACACGATGTCTTGATAGAACACGATGTCATGATAGAACACGATGTCATGGTAGAACACGATGTCATGGTAGAACACGATGTCATGGTAGAACACGATGTCATGGTAGAACACGATGTCATGGTAGAACACGATGTCATGGTAGAACACGATGTCATGGTAGAACACGATGTCATGGTAGAACACGATGTCATGGTAGAACCTGATGTCATGGTGGCTAATTGGATGCTCTTTAACACAATTAAAACAATAGTAAGGTAAAACTATTTAACTCACATTGTAATGAATTCTGGGTCCTATTTCATTAGAGACGTAGAAACACTAGACAGCTAGTTAAAGATTAATAACAGACTCACCATCCAGGTCACCAAGGAAACACTAGACAGCTAGTTAAAGGTTAATAACAGACTCACCGTCTCCCAGGAAACACTAGACAGCTAGTTAAAGGTTAATAACAGACTCACCGTCCAGGTCACCCAGGATAACTAACTTCTGGATAATGTGGTAGTGTTCTTTCGTCTCTTCCAGGACTTTCTGTGGAGAAGAGGGAAGGAGACATTCAGCATCTTTCACAGGACTATGGGAATCCCTAAGACTGGTACGATGTAGATAGCTAGTAGACTGGTACGATGTAGATAGCTAGTAGACTGGTACGATGTAGATAGCTAGTAGACTGGTACGATGTAGATAGCTAGTAGACTGGTACGATGTAGATAGCTAGTAGACTGGTACGATGTAGATAGCTAGTAGACTGGTACGATGTAGATAGCTAGTAGACTGGTACGATGTAGATAGCTAGTAGACTGGTACGATGTAGATAGCTAGTAGACTGGTACGATGTAGATAGCTAGTAGACTGGTACGATGTAGATAGCTAGTAGACTGGTGCGATGTAGATAGCTAGTAGACTGGTGTGATGTAGATAGCTAGTAGACTGCTACGATGTAGATAGCTAGTAGACTGGTACGATGTAGATAGCTAGTAGACTGGTACGATGTAGATAGCTAGTAGACTGGTGCGATGTAGATAGCTAGTAGACTGGTACGATGTAGATAGCTAGTAGACTGCTACGATGTAGATAGCTAGTAGACTGGTGTGATGTAGATAGCTAGTAGACTGGTGTGATGTAGATAGCTAGTAGACTGGTGTGATGTAGATAGCTAGTAGACTGCTGTGATGTAGATAGCTAGTAGACCGGTACGATGTAGATAGCTAGTAGACCGGTGTGATGTAGATAGCTAGTAGACTGGTACAATGTAGATAGCTAGTAGACTGGTACGATGTAGATAGCTAGTAGACTGGTGCGATGTAGATAGCTAGTAGACTGGTACGATGTAGATAGCTAGTAGACTGGTACGATGTAGATAGCTAGTAGACTGGTACGATGTAGATAGCTAGTAGACTGGTATGATGTAGATAGCTAGTAGACTGGTGTGATGTAGATAGCTAGTAGACTGGTGTGATGTAGATAGCTAGTAGACTGGTGTGATGTAGATAGCTAGTAGACTGGTGTGATGTAGATAGCTAGTAGACTGGTGTGATGTAGATAGCTAGTAGACTGCTGTGATGTAGATAGCTAGTAGACTGCTGTGATGTAGATAGCTAGTAGACTGGTGTGATGTAGATAGCTAGTAGACTGCTGTGATGTAGATAGCTAGTAGACTGGTGTGATGTAGATAGCTAGTAGACTGGTACGATGTAGATAGCTAGTAGACTGGTACGATGTAGATAGCTAGTAGACTGGTGTGATGTAGATAGCTAGTAGACTGCTGTGATGTAGATAGCTAGTAGACTGGTGTGATGTAGATAGCTAGTAGACTGGTACGATGTAGATAGCTAGTAGACTGCTGTGATGTAGATAGCTAGTAGACTGGTGTGATGTAGATAGCTAGTAGACTGCTGTGATGTAGATAGCTAGTAGACTGGTGTGATGTAGATAGCTAGTAGACTGGTGTGATGTAGATAGCTAGTAGACTGCTGTGATGTAGATAGCTAGTAGACTGGTACAATGTAGATAGCTAGTAGACTGGTGTGATGTAGATAGCTAGTAGACTGGTGTGATGTAGATAGCTAGTAGACTGCTGTGATGTAGATAGCTAGTAGACTGGTACGATGTAGATAGCTAGTAGACTGGTACAATGTAGATAGCTAGTAGACTGCTGTGATGTAGATAGCTAGTAGACTGGTGTGATGCAGACACACAGCTAGTTTGACAAAGCAGAAAAACAGATGCTTGACCTTTGACTCTGTTGCCAGCAGCTCCTCAAACACCTTCTCTAATGTCCAGCTGGAGAGAAAAGGGAGACAACACAATTTACATTTAGAAATAGAAAGGTTAGGAAGGTTAGATTCCTGATCCTCAGCCCTCCACTAGAAGCTGGGGATCTTTACTTGGCCTCCAGGTATTCTCTACTAGAGGCTGGGGATCTTACTTGGCCTCCAGGTATTCTCTACTAGAGTCTGGGGATCTTACTTGGCCTCCAGGTATTCTCTACTAGAGGCTGGGGATCTTACTTGGCCTCCAGGTATTCTCTACTAGAGTCTGGGGATCTTACTTGGCCTCCAGGTATTCTCTACTAGAGGCTGGGGATCTTACTTGGCCTCCAGGTATTCTCTACTAGAGGCTGGGGATCTTACTTGGCCTCCAGGTATTCTCTACTAGAGGCTGGGGATCTTACTTGGCCTCCAGGTATTCTCTACTAGAGGCTGGGGATCTTACTTGGCCTCCAGGTATTCTCTACTAGAGGCTGGGGATCTTACTTGGCCTCCAGGTATTCTCTACTAGAGGCTGGGGACTAGTATTCTCTACTAGGCTGGGGATCTTACTTGGCCTCCAGGTATTCTCTACTAGAGGCTGGGGATCTTACTTGGCCTCCAGGTATTCTCTACTAGAGGCTGGGGATCTTACTTGGCCTCCAGGTATTCTCTACTAGAGGCTGGGGATCTTACTTGGCCTCCAGGTATTCTCTACTAGAGGCTGGGGATCTTACTTGGCCTCCAGGTATTCTCTACTAGAGGCTGGGGATCTTACTTGGCCTCCAGGTATTCTCTACTAGAGGCTGGGGATCTTACTTGGCCTCCAGGTATTCTCTACTAGAGGCTGGGGATCTTACTTGGCCTCCAGGTATTCTCTACTAGAGGCTGGGGATCTTACTTGGCCTCCAGGTATTCTCTACTAGAGGCTGGGGATCTTACTTGGCCTCCAGGTATTCTCTACTAGAGGCTGGGGATCTTACTTGGCCTCCAGGTATTCTCTACTAGAGGCTGGGGATCTTACTTGGCCTCCAGGTATTCTCTACTAGAGGCTGGGGATCTTACTTGGCCTCCAGGTATTCTCTACTAGAGGCTGGGGATCTTACTTGGCCTCCAGGTATTCTCTACTAGAGGCTGGGGATCTTACTTGGCCTCCAGGTATTCTCTGGGGATCTTACTTGGCCTCCAGGTATTCTAGAGGCTGGGGATCTTACTAGGCCCACACACTGGCCTCCAGGTCACTTCTCTACTAGAGGCTGGGGATCTTACTTGGCCTCCAGGTATTCTCTACTAGAGGCTGGGGATCTTACTTGGCCTCCAGGTATTCTCTACTAGAGGCTGGGGATCTTACTTGGCCTCCAGGTATTCTCGTGGCAGCTCCTCCAGCTCCTCGCTGCCCATCCCTGAGGACCGGACCTCCTGTTCCACAAGAGAGTCTACCAGTAGACCCTGAAGTAGGCCCAAACCTGCTGGTCACACTGTCCTCCCACTACCAAACTCACACACTGGGAGCAGCTAGAGGGAGACAGAGAGACAAATCACTACAACCACTCTACTGTAGTCCAGCTAGATGGGAGAGACAGAGTCTACCAGAACCCTGACCCCCCAAAATCCTCTTCCTCCCCCCCTGACCCCCCAAAATCCTCTTCCTCCCCCTGACCCCCCAATCCAGCCTCCTCCTGACCTCCCAAACCTGCTAACAGCCTGACCCCTTCCAAACCAGCCTCTTCCTAGGGAGACCTGCCCCAACCTACACCTCCCTGAGACAGAGTCCTTAGGAGATACTGCCCCAAACCTGACTGCCCCAAGAGATGATCAGAGTCTGACCAAACCTGCCTGCCTGGTACCTACCAAACAACCTACAGCCTACCAAACCTGATCTGCCTGGTAGAGTAGAGTCTTGGGGAGATAACACCCAACATACCCGTGCTACAGTCTAAACCTGAGGAGAGCCTAGAAACAGAGAGGTAGTCGGAGACCAAACCTGCCAACATACAGCCTACCAAACCTGAGATGCCTACCAAACCTCTCATAGAGCCTACCAAACCAGAGTCTTCCACCAAACCTGAGTAGCCTACCAAACCTGCCCTGCCTGGTACTCAGTTCCTACAAACCTGCTATCTGCCTGGTAGCCTACCAAAGAGCCTACCAAACCTGCTATCTGACAGCCTACCAAACCTGCTAGCCTACCAAACCTGCCTGGTACAGGAGAGACCAAACCTGCCTGGTCACTAGCCTACCAAACCTGCTATCTGCCTGGTAGCCTACCAAACCTGCTGGTCTGAGCCTAGACTAAACCAAACCTGGTCAGTAGCCTACCAAACCTGCTGGGAGCCTACCAAACCCAACAGTAGCCTACCAAACCTGCTAACTGTCCTGGTTCTACCAAACCTCAGAACTGCCTGGTAGCCTACCAAACCTGCATCATTTGCCTACCAAAGTGTTCTGGTATCAGCCCCAAACCTCCTCCAGCCACCAAACCTTCCCAAACCCTGGTACTCGGCCTACCAAACCTGCTCACTGCCTGGTAGCCTACCAAACCTGCCTGCCTGGTACCGGCCTACCAAACCTGCTAACTGCCTGGTACTGCCTACCAAACCCTAACTGCCTGGTACTCGGCCTACCAAACCTGGTAGTTCCTGGTACTCGGCCTACCAAACCGCCTACCAAACCTGCTCACTGCCTGGTACTGGCCTACCAAACTCTGCTATCTGCCTCGGCCTATGCTACTGCCTGGTACTCGGCCTACCAAACCGCCTGGTACTCGGCCTACCAAACCGCCTGGTACTCGGCCTACCAAACCGCCTGGTACTCGGCCTACCAAACCGCCTGGTACTCGGCCTACCAAACCGCCTGGTACTCGGCCTACCAAACCGCCTGGTACTCGGCCTACCAAACCGCCTGGTACTCGGCCTACCAAACCGCCTGGTACTCGGCCTACCAAACCGCCTGGTACTCGGCCTACCAAACCGCCTGGTACTCGGCCTACCAAACCTGCTAACTGCCTGGTACTCAGCCTACCAAACCCTGGCTGGCCTACCAAACCGCTAACTGCCTGGTACTCAGCCTACCAAAACTGCCCTGGCCTACCAAACTGCCAGCCTACCAAACCTGCTAACTGCCTGGTACTCGGCCTACCAAACCTGCTAACTGCCTGGTACTCGGCCTACCAAACCTGCTAACTGCCTGGTACTCAGCCTACCAAAACCTGGCACTGCCTGGTACTCGGCCTACCAAACCTGCTAACTGGCCTGGTACCAAACCTGCTAACTGCCTACCAAACCTGCTAACTGCCTGGTACTCAGCCTACCAAACCTGCTAACTGCCTGGTACTCGGCCTACCAAACCTGCTAACTGCCTGGTACTCGGCCTACCAAACCTGCTAACTGCCTGGTACTCGGCCTACCAAACCTGCTAACTGCCTGGTACTGGTACCAAACCTGCTAACTGCCTACCAAACCTGCTAACTGCCTGGTACTCAGCCTACCAAACCTGCTAACTGCCTGGTACTCAGCCTACCAAACCTGCTAACTGCCTGGTACTCAGCCTACCAAACCTGCTAACTGCCTGGTACTCAGCCTACCAAACCTGCTAACTGCCTGGTACTCAGCCTACCAAACCTGCTAACTGCCTGGTACTGCCTACCAAACCTGGTACTCAGCCTACCAAACCTGCTAACTGCCTGGTACTCAGCCTACCAAACCTGCTAACTGCCTGGTACTCAGCCTACCAAACCTGCTAACTGCCTGGTACTCAGCCTACCAAACCTGCCTACCAAACCTAACTGCCTGGTACTCAGCCTACCAAACCTGCTAACTGCCTGGTACTCAGCCTACCAAACCTGCTAACTGCCTGGTACTCAGCCTACCAAAAACCTCAGCTAACTGCCTGGTACTCAGGCACTGCCTGTTGATTGATTTGACTTTTTAAAATGTGCCTGGTACTCGTTCCAAAAAGGTCTGAATCAGTGTCAGATGCTGTGTGGAAGTCAGGAGATGCTGACAAAAACGTGTTTATGTTCATGACAAAAAGGTCACAAACCGTGAGACAGACAGTTATTTACATGACAATCACCGGCTGACAAAAAGGTCACGACCTCCACTTGGTGTCATACATCTGTTGGTGAGAGTGTACGACGGAGAACTGACCTCCGTTGATGTTGGGGTCGTGGTACAGCTTCCATCCCTCCAGAGTAGCAGCTCTCCATGCCTGGCCACAGCGCTTACACAGCCTCTGGGCCTACACACAACCACACGTCACTGTGACTAGAAACCAGTTCAGTGTAACCCTCCCATCCACCAGGTGGCGCTGTACTGAGACCGGTCTCAAAACGCCACCCTATTACCTATACACTGCACTACTTTTGTGACCAGAGAACTCAAATCAAATCAAATATATTTATAAAGCCCTTCGTACATCAGCTGATATCTCAAAGTGCTGTACAGAAACCCAGCCTAAAACCCCAAACAGCAAACAACGCAGGTGTAGAAGCACCTGCATGAGCCCTGGTCAATAACAGTGAACAGGGAACAAATGGTGCCATTTGAGAGTGTCTCCTGTTTCTCACCTCGTCAGTCATGCCCGCTCTGAGGAGGGTGAAGAGATACTTCAGCAGTCTGGCATCATCCTCTCTGTCCAGGTCTGCCAGGGGACGTCTCTGTCTGATGGGGGCGTCAGGGTCCTACAGACACACAGAGTTACTTTATGGTCTAAGTAAAACGTAAAATGTTTTCCCCATCATGGCATCAGAGCATGTGTATGTAGGAGAGAGTGTGTGTGTGAGAGAGAGAGAGATAGATTGTAAAGATTAGGCCTAAAAGCCCCTCTTACCAGCTCAGTAACCATGGGAACATTGAAGCCTGTGAAGAACAGGCCTAAAAGCCCCTCTTACCAGCTCAGTAACCAGGGGAACGTAAAAGCCTGTGAAGAACAGGCCTAAAAGCCCCTCTTACCAGCTCAGTAACCAGGGGAACAGCAGGCCTAAAAGCCCCTCTTACCAGCTCAGTAACCAGGGGAACATTGAAGCCTGTGAAGAACAGGCCTAAAAGCCCCTCTTACCAGCTCAGTAACCAGGGGAACGTAAAAGCCTGTGAAGAACAGGCCTAAAAGCCCCTCTTACCAGCTCAGTAACCAGGGGAACAGCAGGCCTAAAAGCCCCTCTTACCAGCTCAGTAACCAGGGCAACAGCAGGCCTAAAAGCCCCTCTTACTAGCTCAGTAACAGGGGAACGTAAAAGCCTGTGAAGAACAGGCCTAAAAGCCCCTCTTACCAGCTCAGTAACCAGGGGAACAGCAGGCCTAAAAGCCCCTCTTACCAGCTCAGTAACCAGGGCAACAGCAGGCCTAAAAGCCCCTCTTACCAGCTCAGTAACCAGGGAACATTGAAGCCTGTGAAGAACAGGCCTAAAAGCCCCTCTTACCAGCTCAGTAACCAGGGGAACAGCAGGCCTAAAAGCCCCTCTTACCAGCTCAGTAACCAGGGAAACATTGAAGCCTGTGAAGAACAGGCCTAAAAGCCCCTCTTACCAGCTCAGTAACCAGGGGAACGTAAAAGCCTGTGAAGAACAGGCCTAAAAGCCCCTCTTACCAGCTCAGTAACCAGGGGAACATTGAAGCCTGTGAAGAACAGGCCTAAAAGCCCCTCTTACCAGCTCAGTAACCATGGGAACATTGAAGCCTGTGAAGAACAGGCCTAAAAGCCCCTCTTACCAGCTCAGTAACCATGGGAACATTGAAGCCTGTGAAGAACAGGCCTAAAAGCCCCTCTTACCAGCTCAGTAACCAGGGGAACAGCAGGCCTAAAAGCCCCTCTTACCAGCTCAGTAACCATGGGAACATTGAAGCCTGTGAAGAACAGGCCTAAAAGCCCCTCTTACCAGCTCAGTAACCAGGGGAACGTAAAAGCCTGTGAAGAACAGGCCTAAAAGCCCCTCTTACCAGCTCAGTAACCAGGGGAACATTAAAGCCTGTGAAGAACAGGCCTAAAAGCCCCTCTTACCAGCTCAGTAACCAGGGGAACGTAAAAGCCTGTGAAGAACAGGCCTAAAAGCCCCTCTTACCAGCTCAGTAACCAGGGGAACATTAAAGCCTGTGAAGAACAGGCCTAAAAGCCCCTCTTACCAGCTCAGTAACCAGGGCAACATTGAAGCCTGTGAAGAACAGGCCTAAAAGCCCCTCTTACCAGCTCAGTAACCAGGGCAACAGCAGGCCTAAAAGCCCCTCTTACCAGCTCAGTAACCAGGGGAACGTAAAAGCCTGTGAAGAACAGGCCTAAAAGCCCCTCTTACCAGCTCAGTAACCAGGGGAACATTAAAGCCTGTGAAGAACAGGCCTAAAAGCCCCTCTTACCAGCTCAGTAACCAGGGCAACATTGAAGCCTGTGAAGAACAGGCCTAAAAGCCCCTCTTACCAGCTCAGTAACCAGGGCAACAGCAGGCCTAAAAGCCCCTCTTACCAGCTCAGTAACCAGGGGAACATTAAAGCCTGTGAAGAACAGGCCTAAAAGCCCCTCTTACCAGCTCAGTAACCAGGGCAACATTGAAGCCTGTGAAGAACAGGCCTAAAAGCCCCTCTTACCAGCTCAGTAACCAGGGGAACGTAAGCCTGTGAAGAACAGGCCTAAAAGCCCCTCTTACCAGCTCAGTAACCATGGGAACATTGAAGCCTGTGAAGAACAGGCCTAAAAGCCCCTCTTACCAGCTCAGTAACCAGGGGAACAGCAGGCCTAAAAGCCCCTCTTACCAGCTCAGTAACCATGGGAACATTGAAGCCTGTGAAGAACAGGCCTAAAAGCCCCTCTTACCAGCTCAGTAACCAGGGGAACGTAAAAGCCTGTGAAGAACAGGCCTAAAAGCCCCTCTTACCAGCTCAGTAACCAGGGGAACATTAAAGCCTGTGAAGAACAGGCCTAAAAGCCCCTCTTACCAGCTCAGTAACCAGGGGAACGTAAAAGCCTGTGAAGAACAGGCCTAAAAGCCCTCTTACCAGCTCAGTAACCAGGGGAACATTAAAGCCTGTGAAGAACAGGCCTAAAAGCCCTCTTACCAGCTCAGTAACCAGGGCAACATTGAAGCCTGTGAAGAACAGGCCTAAAAGCCCCTCTTACCAGCTCAGTAACCAGGGCAACAGCAGGCCTAAAAGCCCCTCTTACCAGCTCAGTAACCAGGGGAACGTAAAAGCCTGTGAAGAACAGGCCTAAAAGCCCCTCTTACCAGCTCAGTAACCAGGGGAACATTAAAGCCTGTGAAGAACAGGCCTAAAAGCCCCTCTTACCAGCTCAGTAACCAGGGCAACATTGAAGCCTGTGAAGAACAGGCCTAAAAGCCCCTCTTACCAGCTCAGTAACCAGGGCAACAGCAGGCCTAAAAGCCCCTCTTACCAGCTCAGTAACCAGGGGAACATTAAAGCCTGTGAAGAACAGGCCTAAAAGCCCCTCTTACCAGCTCAGTAACCAGGGCAACATTGAAGCCTGTGAAGAACAGGCCTAAAAGCCCCTCTTACCAGCTCAGTAACCAGGGGAACGTAAGCCTGTGAAGAACAGGCCTAAAAGCCCCTCTTACCAGCTCAGTAACCAGGGCAACAGCAGGCCTAAAAGCCCCTCTTACCAGCTCAGTAACCAGGGGAACATTAAAGCCTGTGAAGAACAGGCCTAAAAGCCCCTCTTACCAGCTCAGTAACCAGGGGAACATTGAAGCCTGTGAAGAACAGGCCTAAAAGCCCCTCTTACCAGCTCAGTAACCAGGGGAACATTAAAGCCTGTGAAGAACAGGCCTAAAAGCCCCTCTTACCAGCTCAGTAACCAGGGGAACATTAAAGCCTGTGAAGAACAGGCCTAAAAGCCCCTCTTACCAGCTCAGTAACCAGGGGAACAGCAGGCCTAAAAGCCCCTCTTACCAGCTCAGTAACCATGGGAACATTGAAGCCTGTGAAGAACAGGCCTAAAAGCCCCTCTTACCAGCTCAGTAACCAGGGGAACATTGAAGCCTGTGAAGAACAGGCCTAAAAGCCCCTCTTACCAGCTCAGTAACCAGGGCAACAGCAGGCCTAAAAGCCCCTCTTACCAGCTCAGTAACCAGGGGAACAGCAGGCCTAAAAGCCCCTCTTACCAGCTCAGTAACCAGGGCAACAGCAGGCCTAAAAGCCCCTCTTACCAGCTCAGTAACCAGGGGAACAGCAGGCCTAAAAGCCCCTCTTACCAGCTCAGTAACCAGGGGAACAGCAGGCCTAAAAGCCCCTCTTACCAGCTCAGTAACCAGGGGAACAGCAGGCCTAAAAGCCCCTCTTACCAGCTCAGTAACCAGGGGAACAGCAGGCCTAAAAGCCCCTCTTACCAGCTCAGTAACCAGGGCAACAGCAGGCCTAAAAGCCCCTCTTACCAGCTCAGTAACCAGGGAACAGCAGGCCTAAAAGCCCCTCTTACCAGCTCAGTAACCAGGGCAACAGCAGGCCTAAAAGCCCCTCTTACCAGCTCAGTAACCAGGGCAACAGCAGGCCTAAAAGCCCCTCTTACCAGCTCAGTAACCAGGGGAACAGCAGGCCTACAAAAGCCCTCTTACCAGCTCAGTAACCAGGGCAACAGCAGGCCTAAAAGCCCCTCTTACCAGCTCAGTAACCAGGGCAACAGCAGGCCTAAAAGCCCCTCTTACCAGCTCAGTAACCAGGGGAACATTGAAGCCTGTGAAGAACAGGCCTAAAAGCCCCTCTTACCAGCTCAGTAACCATGGGAACATTGAAGCCTGTGAAGAACAGGCCTAAAAGCCCTCTTACCAGCTCAGTAACCATGGGAACAGCAGGCCTAAAAGCCCTCTTACCAGCTCAGTAACCAGGGAAACAGCAGGCCTAAAAGCCCTCTTACCAGCTCAGTAACCAGGGGAACATTGAAGCCTGTGCTGGAAGTGTTTCTTCTCAGTTTCAGAGCATGAAGGGTATTCTCAGTTTCAGAGCATGAAGGGACCATTCTCCCTGAAAGTCAAACAGAATATTAGCCAAGGCACATGTTCTTCCTAACGACATACAAGTGCTCGTCTCTCTCAAATGACTCCAGCTACTTACCAGTAGACAGACTTGGCGTAGTATTCAATGTTGTCGGAGAAGTCCCCGATTTCATCTTTGGCGATACTCTCTAACCAATCCACAACCAACTAAGAGAGAGGAGGTGAAACGATTATTTAAAACTTTACAATGTCTCTATTACAACCATCCATCAGACCAAACAGGACTGTACCACTAGAGACAGATAATAGGGGAGGAGGTGTGTGTGTGTGTATACACTACCAGTCAAAAGTTTTAGAAAACCTGCTCATTCCAGGCCTTTTCTTAATTTGTTACTATTTTCTACATTGTAGAATAATAGTGAAGACGTCAAAACTATGAAATAACACATATGGAATCATGTAGTAACCAAAAAAAGTTTTTAAACAAAACAGATTCTTCAAAGTAGCCACCCTTTGCCTTGATGACTGCTTTGCACACTCTTGGCATTCTCTCAACCAGCTTCATGAGGTAGTCACCTGGAATGCATTTTAATTAACACGTGTGCCTTCTTAAAAGTTGATTTGTGGAATTTCTTTCCTTCTTAATGTGTTTGGGCCAATCAGGTATGGTTGGTATACAGAAGATATCCCTATTTGGTGGAAGACACCGAGTCCATATTATGTCAATAACAGCTCAAATAACTTTAAGCAAAGAGAAACGACAGTTCATCATTACTGTAAGACATGAAGGTCAGTCAATCTGGAACATTTCAAGAACTTGGAACGTTTCTTCAAGTGTAGCCGCAAAAAACCATCAAGCGCCTTGATGAAACTGGCTCTGATGAGGACCACCACAGGAAAGAGACCCAGAGTTACCTCTGCTGCTGAGGATCAGTTCATTAGAGTTACCAGTCTCTCATGAGGACCGCCACAGGAAAGGGAGACCCAGAGTTACCTCTGCTGCAGAGGATAAGTTCATTAGAGTTACCAGTCTCTCATGAGGACCGCCACAGGAAAGGGAGACCCAGAGTTCCCTCTGCTGCAGAGGATAAGTTCATTAGAGTTACCAGTCTCTCATGAGGACCACCACAGGAAAGGGAGACCCAGAGTTACCTCTGCTGCAGAGGATAAGTTCATTAGAGTTACCAGCCTCAGAAATTGCAGGTGTGTGGTTCCCACCGTGAAGCATGGAGGAGGAGGAGGTGTGATGGTGCGGGGGTGCTTTGCTGGTGACACTGTCTGTGATTTATTTAGAATTCAAGGCACACATAACCAGCATGGCTACCACAGCATTCTGCAACGATACTCCATCCCATCTGGTTTGCACTTAGTGAGACTATCATTTGTTTTTCATCAGGACAATGACCCAACACACCTCCAGGCTGTGTAAGGGCTATTTGACCAAGAAGGAGAGTAATGGAGTGCTGCATCAGATGACCTGGCCTCCACAATCACCCAAACTCAACCAAACAAGTGCTCAGCATATGTGGGAACTTCTTCAAGACTGTTGGAAAAGCATTCCAGGTGATGCTGGTTGAGAAAATGCCAAAATTGTGCAAAGCTGTCAAGGCAAAGGGTGGCAACTTTGAAGAATCTAAAATACATTTAGATTTGTTTAACACTTTTTCTTGGTTACTACATGATTCCATATGAGTTATTTCATAGTTTTGATGTCTTCACTATTATTCTACAATGAAGAACATGTTGACTGGTACTGTGTGTGTATATGTGTGTGTGTGTGTGTGTGTGTCTAACCTGTGTATGTGTGATGTGTGTGTGTGTGTGTGTGTCTAACCTGACTCTGGCGTAGAACAGCATCTCTCTGGAAAAGTTGTTCCATCACCACCTTCTCACTAACACCAGGAGCCTGAGGAGAGATGGTCACACACACAGGCGTTACTCCAGCCCATCTCTCTCCCTCACTAAAAGTTGTTCCATCACCACTCTCTCCCTCACTAACACCAGGAGCCTGAGGAGAGATGGTCACACACACAGGAGAGAGGACAGTTACTCCATGTCCTTCTCTCTCTCCCTCACTAACACCAGGAGCCTGAGGAGAGATGGTCACACACACAGGAGAGAGGACAGTTACTCCATGTCCTTCTCTCTCTCCCTCACTAACACCAGGAGCCTGAGGAGAGATGGTCACACACACAGGAGAGGACAGTTACTCCATGTCCTTCTCTCTCTCCCTCACTAACACCAGGAGCCTGAGGAGAGATGGTCACACACACAGGAGAGAGGACAGTTACTCCATGTCCTTCTCTCTCTCCCTCACTAACACCAGGAGCCTGAGGAGAGATGGTCACACACACAGGAGAGCACACAGAGAGGACAGTTACTCCATGTCCTTCTCTCTCTCCCTCACTAACACCAGGAGCCTGAGGAGAGATGGTGGTCACACACACAGGAGAGAGGACAGTTACTCCATGTCCTTCTCTCTCTCCCTCACTAACACCAGGAGCCTGAGGAGAGATGGTCACACACACAGGAGAGAGGACAGTTACTCCATGTCCTTCTCTCTCTCCCTCACTAACACCAGGAGCCTGAGGAGAGATGGTCACACACACAGGAGAGAGGACAGTTACTCCATGTCCTTCTCTCTCTCCCTCACTAACACCAGGAGCCTGAGGAGAGATGGTCACACACACAGGAGAGAGGACGGTTACTCCATGTCCTTCTCTCTCTCCCTCACTAACACCGGGAGCCTGAGGAGAGATGGTCACACACACAGGAGAGAGGACGGTTACTCCATGTCCTTCTCTCTCTCCCTCACTAACACCGGGAGCCTGAGGAGAGATGGTCACACACAGTCCTTCCTTCTCCCTCACTAACAGGAGCCAGTTACTCCATGTCCATGTCCTTCTCTCTCTCCCTCACTAACACTGGGAGCCTGAGGAGAGATCACAGGGAGAGGACGGTTACTCCATGTCCTTCTCTCTCTCCCTCACTACACACTGAGGAGAGATGGTCATGTCCTTCTCTCTCTCCTCACACTAACACAGGAGAGATGGACACGGTTACTCCATGTCCTTCTCTCTCTCCCTCCTAACACCGGGAGCCTGAGGAGAGATGGTCACACACAGGAGAGGACTCTCCATGTCCCTCTCTCCCTCACTAACACCAGCCTGAGGAGAGATGGTCACACACACAGGAGAGAGGACGGTTACTCCATGTCCTTCTCTCTCTCCCTCACCAACACCAGGAGCCTGAGGAGAGATGGTCACACACACAGGAGAGAGGACAGTTACTCCATGTCCTTCTCTCTCTCCCTCACCAACACCAGGAGCCTGAGGAGAGATGGTCACACACACAGGAGAGAGGACAGTTACTCCATGTCCTTCTCTCTCTCCCTCACTAACACCAGGAGCCTGAGGAGAGATGGTCACACACACAGGAGAGGACGGTTACTCCATGTCCTTCTCCCTCTTACTCCAGGAGCCTGAGGAGAGATGTCCAGTTACTCCATGTCCTTCTCTCTCTCCCTCACTAACACCAGGAGCCTGAGGAGAGATGGTCACACACACAGGAGAGAGGACAGTTACTCCATGTCCTTCTCTCTCTCCCTCACTAACACCAGGAGCCTGAGGAGAGATGGTGTCCATGTCCTCTCTCTCCCTCACTAACACCAGGAGCCTGAGGAGAGATGGTCACACACAGGAGAGGACAGTTACTCCATGTCCTTCTCTCTCTCCATCACACAGCAAGAAACACCCGTAGTTCCCTAACGACATCATAGTTGTAGAGGAGTACTCACAGCCACATCCATGATGATGTCATCCTCCAGCTCTGACTGGATCCTGTCTCTGAGGGGGAGGGACACAATGATGTAACAAAGTCAAACCACGCGTCTCCATAGCAACACCATTCCTCTATGTAGTGATGAAGAAAATGAATCCAAAAATAGATAGTTACATGTAGACAGGGATATTGTTTTGGACGACATAAGCGTATCGACATTTAGCTATACATTTTTTTTGTTGCGCTCGTCGGCTGTACCTACACCTAAACTTTTCCTTCACAGCCTCGTTCTCTATCTTTTTAAATAGGGAGCCGATTGGTTCAGCAGTAAAACATGTCTCTCTCTCTCTTGTCCCTCTGCAGCAGACATATGGTGATGTCTGGAACATCGCATCGCAAACAAGTCACAATACATTTGGTATCGGCGTGTAGGTATCGTGATAATATGTGATAATAAGTATCGTGATAATAAGTATCGTGATAATATCGTTTTGTGAGTTCCCTGCTAATTCACAGCCAGCCAGCCAGCCAGACAGACAGACAGCTAGCCAGCTAGCCAGCCAGCCAGCCACTAACCTGTATAGAGAAGAGGTAAAAGAGAGAGACAGACAGACAGCGACAGCCAGCCAGCCAGACAGACAGACAGCTAGCCAGCCAGACAGACAGACAGCCAGCTAGCCAGCCAGCCAGCTAGCCAGCCACTAACCTGTATAGAGAAGAGGTAAAAGAGAGAGACAGACAGAGACAGACAGACAGACAAACAGAGACAGCCAGACACTAACCTGTATAGAGAAGTGATGAGGCGCCAGGTGACCATCTCCTGCTGTAAAAGCCATCTCATACCAGCAGTCTTAGAGGACTTCTGTTGCCCTGGAGCTGCCCTCAATACCAGCCTCTGGAGCATGCCCACCTAGTACACAATACACCATTATCACTGTTCGTAAGGGCAGCATAGCTATACATACACCATTATCACTGTTCGTAAGGGCAGCATAGCTATACATGCACCATTATCACTGTTCGTAAGGGCAGCATAGCTATACATGCACCATTATCACTGTTCATAAGGGCAGCATAGCTATACATGCACCATTATCACTGTTCGTAAGGGCAGCATAGCTATACATGCACCATTATCACTGTTCAGGGCAGCATAGCTATACAATACACCATTATCACTGTTCATAAGGGCAGCATAGCTATACATGCACCATTATCACTGTTCGTAAGGGCAGCATAGCTATACAAAACACCATTATCACTTTGTTCAGAGGGGGAGCATAGCTATAAACGCACCATTATCACTGTGTTCGTAAGGGCAGCATAGCTATACACACACCATTATCACTGTTCGTAAGGGCAGTATAGCTATACATACACCATTATCACTGTTCGTAAGGGCAGCATAGCTATACACACACCATTATCACTGTTCGTAAGGGCAGCATAGCTATACGTACACCATTATCACTGTTCGTAAGGGCAGCATAGCTATACAATACACCATTATCACTGTTCATAAGGGCAGCATAGCTATACATACACCATTATCACTGTTCGTAAGGGCAGCATAGCTATACAATACACCATTATCACTGTGCATAAGGGCAGCATAGCTATACATACACCATTATCACTGTTCATAAGGGCAGCATAGCTATACATACACCATTATCACTGTGTTCATAAGGGCAGCATAGCTATACATACACCATTATCACTGTGTTCATAAGAGCAGCATAGCTATACATACACCATTATCACTGTTCATAAGGGCAGCATAGCTATACAATACACCATTATCACTGTTCATAAGGGCAGCATAGCCATACATACACCATTATCACTGTGTTCATAAGGGCAGCATAGCTATACATACACCATTATCACTGTGTTCATAAGGGCAGCATAGCTATACATACACCATTATCACTGTTCATAAGGGCAGCATAGCTATACATACACCATTATCACTGTTCATAAGGGCAGCATAGCTATACATACACCATTATCACTGTTCGTAAGGCCAGCATAGCTATACATACACCATTATCACTGTTCATAAGGGCAGCATAGCTATACATGCACCATTATCACTGTTCGTAAGGGCAGCATAGCTATACAATACACCATTATCACTGTTCATAAGGGCAGCATAGCTATACATGCACCATTATCACTGTTCGTAAGGCCAGCATAGCTATACATACCATTATCACTGTGTTCATAAGGGCAGCATAGCTATACATACACCATTATCACTGTGTTCATAAGGGCAGCATAGCTATACAATACACCATTATCACTGTTCATAAGGGCAGCATAGCCATACATACACCATTATCACTGTGTTCATAAGGGCAGCATAGCTATACAATACACCATTATCACTGTTCATAAGGGCAGCATAGCCATACATACACCATTATCACTGTGTTCATAAGGGCAGCATAGCCATACATACACCATTATCACTGTTCATAAGGGCAGCATAGCCATACATACACCATTATCACTGTGTTCATAAGGGCAGCATAGCCATACAATACACCATTATCACTGTGTTCATAAGGGCAACATAGCTATACATACACCATTATCACTGTGTTCATAAGGGCAGCATAGCTATACATACACCATTATCACTGTGTTCATAAGGGCAGCATAGCTATACATACACCATTATCACTGTGTTCATAAGGGCAGCATAGCTATACATACACCATTATCACATAAGGGCAGCATAGCCATACATTCACTGTGTTCATAAGGGCAGCATAGCTATACATACACCATTATCACTGTGTTCATAAGGGCAGCATAGCTATACATACACCATTATACATAAGGGCACACCATTATCACTGTTCATAAGGGCAGCATAGCTATACATACACCATTATCACTGTTCATAAGGGCAGCATAGCCATACATACACCATTATCACTGTGTTCATAAGGGCAGCATAGCCATACATACACCATTATCACTGTGTTCAGGGCAGCATAGCTATACATACACCATTATCACTGTTCATAAGGGCAGCATAGCCATACATACACCATACACCATTATCACTGTTCATAAGGGCAGCATAGCCATACATACACCATTATCACTGTGTTCATAAGGGCAGCATAGCCATACATACACCATTATCACTGTGTTCATAAGGGGCATAGCCATACATACACCATTATAGGGCAGCATACTATACATACACCATTATCACTGTGTTCATAAGGGCAGCATAGCTATACATACACCATTATCACTGTGTTCATAAGGGCAGCATAGCTATACATACACCATTATCACTGTGTTCATAAGGGCAGCATAGCTATACATACACCATTATCACTGTGTTCATAAGGGCAGCATAGCCATACATACACCATTATCACTGTGTTCATAAGGGCAGCATAGCTATACATACACCATTATCACTGTGTTCAGGGCAGCATAGCTATACATACACCATTATCACTGTGTTCATAAGGGCAGCATAGCTATACATACATTATCACTGTGTTCATTAGCTATACATACACCATTATCACTGTGTTCATAAGGGCAGCATAGCCATACATACACCATTATCACTGTGTTCATAAGAGCAGCATAGCTATACATACACCATTATCACTGTTCATAAGGGCAGCATAGCCATACATACACCATTATCACTGTGTTCTGTTCATAAGGGCAGCATAGCCATACATACACCATTATCACTGTTCATAAGGGCAGCATAGCCATACATACACCATTATCACTGTTCATAAGGGCAGCATAGCCATACATACACACCATTATCACTGTTATCACATAGCCATACATACACCATTATCACTGTTCATAAGGGCAGCATAGCCATACATACACCATTATCACTGTTCATAAGGGCAGCATAGCCATACATACACCATTATCACTGTGTTCATAAGGGCAGCATAGCTATACATACACCATTATCACTGTGTTCATAAGGGCAGCATAGCTATACATACACCATTATCACTGTTCATAAGGGCAGCATAGCCATACATACACCATTATCACTGTTCATAAGAGCAGCATAGCCATACATACACCATTATCACTGTTCATAAGAGCAGCATAGCCATACATACACCATTATCACTGTTCATAAGAGCAGCATAGCTATACATACACCATTATCACTGTGTTCATAAGAGCAGCATAGCTATACATACACCATTATCACTGTGTTCATAAGGGCAGCATAGCTATACATACACCATTATCACTGTTCATAAGGGCAGCATAGCCATACATACACCATTATCACTGTTCATAAGGGCAGCATAGCCATACATACACCATTATCACTGTTCATAAGGGCAGCATAGCCATACATACACCATTATCACTGTGTTCATAAGGGCAGCATAGCCATACATACACCATTATCACTGTGTTCATAAGGGCAGCATAGCCATACATACACCATTATCACTGTGTTCATAAGGGCAGCATAGCTATACATACACCATTATCACTGTTCATAAGGGCAGCATAGCTATACAATACACCATTATCACTGTGTTCATAAGGGCAGCATAGCCATACATACACCATTATCACTGTGTTCATAAGGGCAGCATAGCCATACATACACCATTATCACTGTGTTCATAAGGGCAGCATAGCCATACATACACCATTATCACTGTTCATAAGGCTGCACACAGCTCTGCATATAAAAGACACAATGACTCACACACACACACACATACGCTCGCACATACCCACGCTTGAGGAGCAAACCTCCTGCTCTACAAACTCTTGCACACACACACACACACACACACACACACACACACACACACACACACACACACACACACACGTGTTCTAAAACCCCCACACGCATGGGTTCTAAAACACACACACACTCACTAGCTAGCATACCACACAGTAGAGGGAAGTTGGTTGAGGTAAGTGAGAAAACGGTACCTTGTCTTGACAGATGGCTTCATACTCCCCCAGCAGGTCAAAGACAGCAGTGGAGGAGTGTCTGAGATAGGACTGGAGGAACTCTGGGAACAGGCTGACTGATGCTGCAGGGTACAGAGGGGAGGGGGTCAGAGGTCAGCAGTGGAGGAGTGTCTGAGATAGGACTGGAGGAACTCTGGGAACAGACTGACTGATGCTGCAGGACACAGAGGGGGGGGTCAGAGGTCAGCAGTGGAGGAGTGTCTGAGATAGGACTGGAGGAACTCTGGGAACAGACTGACGGATGCTGCAGGACACAGAGGGGGGTCAGAGGTCAGCAGTGGAGGAGTGTCTGAGATAGGACTGGAGGAACTCTGGGAACAGACTGACTGATGCTGCAGGACACAGAGGGGGGGCAGAGGTCAGCAGTGGAGGAGTGTCTGAGATAGGACTGGAGGAACTCTGGGAACAGACTGACTGATGCTGCAGGGTACAGAGGGGGGGGTCAGAGGTCAGCAGTGGAGGAGTGTCTGAGATAGGACTGGAGGAACTCTGGGAACAGACTGACTGATGCTGCAGGGTACAGAGGGGAGGGGTCAGAGGTCAGCAGTGGAGGAGTGTCTGAGATAGGACTGGAGGAACTCTGGGAACAGAGTGTTGTATTCTATTCTGGGGCGGCAGGTAGTTTAGTGGTTAGAGCGTTGGACTAGTCACCAAAAGGTTGCAAGTTCAAATCCCCGAGCTGACAAGGTACAAATCTGTCGTTCTGCCCTTGAACAGGCAGTTAACCCACTGTTCCTAGACATTATTGAAAATAAGAATTTGTTCTTAACTGACTTGCCTAGTTAAATAAAAAGGTTAAAAAATAAATTCTATACATTTACAGAACGACACCTAGCCACTACCCTCTGTAACCCTTTCCCCAAATCTGGACCTTGTAGTCAGTTATACGTGCTGATTTTCAGACCTGGCTGGGAAACCTGGGAAATGGAACCACTGGCTCATCAGTGATATTAAACAAATCAATCAACAACCAGGAGTAAATAAATGAATCTGACCAGCCTCTCCAGGATCCTCCTCCTTCAGCATTACAGAGGACATGTTGATGTCGTCAGTAAAGCTGGTGTCCCCAGTCCCAGGCCGGACAGAGGAGACGGGTACAGGCTGTTGGTCCAGTCACTGTCATCCAGGTTCTGGAGCCCAGAGGAGACAGAGACGCAGTCAAAAACACAGAAACAACCAGCGTGTGGATCCAGGTTCTGGAGCCCAGAGGGAGACAGAGACGCAGTCAAAAACACAGAAACAACCAGCTTGTGGATCCAGGTTCTGGAGCCCAGAGGGAGACAGAGACGCAGTCAAAAACACAGAAACAACCAGCGCGTGGATCCAGGTTCTGGAGCCCAGAGGGAGACAGTCAAAAACACAGAAACAACCAGCGTGTGGATCCAGGTTCTGGAGCCCAGAGGGAGACAGAGACACAGTCAAAAACACAGAAACAACCAGCGTGTGGATCCAGGTTCTGGAGCCCAGAGGGAGACAGAGACACAGTCAAAAACACAGAAACAACCAGCGTGTGGATCCAGGTTCTGGAGCCCAGAGGGAGACAGAGACACAGTCAAAAACACAGAAACAACCAGCTCGTGGATCCAGGTTCTGGAGCCCAGAGGGAGACAGAGACGCAGTCAAAAACACAGAAACAACCAGCGCGTGGATCCAGGTTCTGGTGCCCAGAGGGAGACAGAGACGCAGTCAAAAACACAGAAACAACCAGCGCGTGGATCCAGGTTCTGGAGCCCAGAGGGAGACAGAGACGCAGTCAAAAAACACAGAAACAACCAGCGCGTGGATCCAGGTTCTGGTGCCCAGAGGGAGACAGAGACGCAGTCAAAAACACAGAAACAACCAGCGTGTGGATCCAGGTTCTGGAGCCCAGAGGGAGACAGAGACGCAGTCAAAAACACAGAAACAACCAGCGCGTGGATCCAGGTTCTGGAGCCCAGAGGGAGACAGAGACGCAGTCAAAAACACAGAAACAACCAGCGTGTGGATCCAGGTTCTGGAGCCCAGAGGGAGACAGAGACACAGTCAAAAACACAGAAACAACCAGCATGTGGATCCAGGTTCTGGAGCCCAGAGGGAGACAGTCAAAAACACAGAAACAACCAGCGTGTGGATCCAGGTTCTGGAGCCCAGAGGGAGACAGTCAAAAACACAGAAACAACCAGCGTGTGGATCCAGGTTCTGGAGCCCAGAGGGAGACAGAGACACAGTCAAAAACACAGAAACAACCAGCGTGTGGATCCAGGTTCTGGAGCCCAGAGGGAGACAGTCAAAACACAGAAACAACCAGCGTGTGGATCCAGGTTCTGGAGCCCAGAGGGAGACAGAGACACAGTCAAAAACACAGAAACAACCAGCGTGTGGATCCAGGTTCTGGAGCCCAGAGGGAGACAGTCAAAAACACAGAAACAACCAGAGTGTGGATCCAGGTTCTGGAGACCAGAGGGAGACAGAGACGCAGTCAAAAACACAGAAACAACCAGCGTGTGGATCCAGGTTCTGGAGCCCAGAGGGAGACAGTCAAAAACACAGAAACAACCAGCGTGTGGATCCAGGTTCTGGAGCCCAGAGGGAGACAGAGACACAGTCAAAAACACAGAAACAACCAGCATGTGGATCCAGGTTCTGGAGCCCAGAGGGAGACAGTCAAAAACACAGAAACAACCAGCGTGTGGATCCAGGTTCTGAGCCCAGAGGGAGACAGTCAAAAACACAGAAACAACCAGCGTGTGGATCCAGGTTCTGGAGCCCAGAGGAGACAGTCAAAACACAGAAACAACCAGCGTGTGGATCCAGGTTCTGGAGCCCAGAGGAGACAGTCAAAAACACAGAAACAACCAGCGTGTGGATCCAGGTTCTGGAGCCCAGAGGGAGACAGAGACGCAGTCAAAAACACAGAAACAACCAGCGTGTGGATCCAGGTTCTGGAGCCCAGAGGGAGACAGTCAAAAACACAGAAACAACCAGCGTGTGGATCCAGGTTCTGGAGCCCAGAGGGAGACAGTCAAAAACACAGAAACAACCAGCATGTGGATCCAGGTTCTGGAGCCCAGAGGGAGACAGTCAAAAACACAGAAACAACCAGCGTGTGGATCCAGGTTCTGGAGCCCAGAGGGAGACAGTCAAAAACACAGAAACAACCAGCGTGTGGATCCAGGTTCTGGAGCCCAGAGGGAGACAGAGACACAGTCAAAAACACAGAAACAACCAGCATGTGGATCCAGGTTCTGGAGCCCAGAGGGAGACAGTCAAAAACACAGAAACAACCAGCGTGTGGATCCAGGTTCTGGAGCCCAGAGGGAGACAGTCAAAAACACAGAAACAACCAGCGTGTGGATCCAGGTTCTGGAGCCCAGAGGGAGACAGTCAAAAACACAGAAACAACCAGCGTGTGGATCCAGGTTCTGGAGCCCAGAGGGAGACAGAGACGCAGTCAAAAACACAGAAACAACCAGCGTGTGGATCCAGGTTCTGGAGCCCAGAGGGAGACAGAGACACAGTCAAAAACACAGAAACAACCAGCGTGTGGATCCAGGTTCTGGAGCCCAGAGGAGACAGTCAAAAACACAGAAACAACCAGCGTGTGGATCCAGGTTCTGGAGCCCAGAGGGAGACAGTCAAAAACACAGAACCAACCAGCATGTGGATCCAGGTTCTGGAGCCCAGAGGGAGACAGTCAAAACACAGAAACAACCAGCGTGTGGATCCAGGTTCTGGAGCCCAGAGGGAGACAGAGACAGTCAAAAACACAGAAACAACCAGCGTGTGGATCCAGGTTCTGGAGCCCAGAGGGAGACAGTCAAAACACAGAAACAACCAGCGTGTGGATCCAGGTTCTGGAGCCCAGAGGGAGACAGTCAAAAACACAGAACCAACCAGCATGTGGATCCAGGTTCTGGAGCCCAGAGGGAGACAGTCAAAAACACAGAAACAACCAGCGTGTGGATCCAGGTTCTGGAGACCAGAGGGAGACAGAGACGCAGTCAAAAACAACCAGCGTGTGGATCCAGGTTCTGGAGCCCAGAGGGAGACAGTCAAAAACACAGAAACAACCAGCGTGTGGATCCAGGTTCTGGAGCCCAGAGGGAGACAGAGACACAGTCAAAAACACAGAAACAACCAGCATGTGGATCCAGGTTCTGGAGCCCAGAGGGAGACAGTCAAAAACACAGAAACAACCAGCGTGTGGATCCAGGTTCTGGAGCCCAGAGGGAGACAGAGACACAGTCAAAAACACAGAAACAACCAGCGTGTGGATCCAGGTTCTGGTGCCCAGAGGGAGACAGAGACGCAGTCAAAAACACAGAAACAACCAGCGTGTGGATCCAGGTTCTGGAGCCCAGAGGGAGACAGAGAGACAGTCAAAAACACAGAAACAACCAGCGTGTGGATCCAGGTTCTGGAGCCCAGAGGGAGACAGTCAAAAACACAGAAACAACCAGCGTGTGGATCCAGGTTCTGGAGCCCAGAGGGAGACAGTCAAAAACACAGAAACAACCAGCGTGTGGATCCAGGTTCTGGAGCCCAGAGGGAGACAGTCAAAAACACAGAAACAACCAGCGTGTGGATCCAGGTTCTGGAGCCCAGAGGAGACAGTCAAAAACACAGAAACAACCAGCATGTGGATCCAGGTTCTGGAGCCCAGAGGGAGACAGTCAAAAACACAGAAACAACCAGCGTGTGGATCCAGGTTCTGGAGCCCAGAGGGAGACAGAGACACAGTCAAAAACACAGAAACAACCAGCGTGTGGATCCAGGTTCTGGAGCCCAGAGGGAGACAGTCAAAACACAGAAACAACCAGCGTGTGGATCCAGGTTCTGGAGCCCAGAGGGAGACAGTCAAAAACACAGAAACAACCAGCGTGTGGATCCAGGTTCTGGAGCCCAGAGACAGAGAGACAGTCAAAAACACAGAAACAACCAGCGTGTGGATCCAGGTTCTGGAGCCCAGAGGAGACAGAGACACAGTCAAAAACACAGAAACAACCAGCGTGTGGACGAACAGCATCGCAGATATTGCGATGAGCAAGATGCAACACTTCCCTCTCACACAGTATCTGCACGGGGTTCGCTTCACACTCTTACAACATGGTAGCTACATGACCAAAACAGTGGAGAAGTTTAGCCTCGCGCTCCAACGCTCTTTAGTCGTTGCAGTTGTTTACTTTATCTACGTCATATCACCGAGTCTACCTTTAATAAGAGTCAACAACTGATGAACGGTGATGCAGTGTGGTTTAATTGGCTCGGTTGTTCCGTCTCCGGATCCCCTCTTTGGAGAGAGACAGAACCACACAGTGTCTGTCAGCAGACAAAACACCCAGTCAAGACTGGTATCCATCTCCTCACCATGCTCATACTGCCCAGGGGAGGTCGTGGCGTATGGATGAAACGAGGAGTCCTGCGCCCTGTCGCCAAGATGGCCGACACATCTGGGTTCCTAGCAGCACTCTTCGGGGTGACTGTAGGGAGAGGGAGGAGTCGTCACCACGACAACAATTACAATAGAGTACAATCTGTTACGACAGTATAGCCTCGTCTCCGGTCATTCTGGGAGACACCAGCTAGTGGACGGTGAGAGTCTGGGTTAACAAACTGGACCATATGTCTTATTTTATCTAGATGTCTTTATCGTGGTTGACAACACTTTTACCTTTAGCCAAACAATGCTCTCATAGCAGAGCCAGAGGCCTGTGTTGGTATTGAAGAGGACAGACTTACAGGACTGTCTGAAGAGGGATCCAGGTGTGTGGCAGGGCAGGGAACGGGCAGGTGTGGTGGTACTACCTTGGTTGTCATCACGAGGAGAAAGGACTGGACAACAACGGTCAGGGAATATAACTGGCTAGTTACTGTTATCTAAAAGACACACCTTATGCAGTCATATAACAGCCCCATGAGACTTCTGTTAGCTAACTATTAGTCTGAACAACGGTGTGTGAGCAATGAGCATCAGTAATGCAGTAACCTAGACAACAGACAACAGGTAGGTAGGTTTACCAATGAGCATCAGTAATGCAGTAACCTAGACAACAGGTAGGTAGGGTTACCAATGAGCATCAGTAATGCAGTGACCTAGACAACAGGTAGGTAGGTTTACCAATGAGCATCAGTAATGCAGTAACCTAGACAACAGGTAGGTAGGGTTACCAATGAGCATCAGTAATGCAGTGACCTAGACAACAGGTAGGTAGGTTTACCAATGAGCATCAGTAATGCAGTAACCTAGACAACAGGTAGGTAAGTTTACCAATGAGCATCAGTAATGCAGGTCTTACATGGTGTAACCTAGACATGACAGGTAGGTAGGTTTACCATGACAACGGCCCAATAAGGATACAGTTGAATTGAGCCTTCTTCTGAACCGAACTCTTTCGGTGTGCTGCTCTGGTCACTTCAGAGGCATCTCGTACAATCATTCTGGCGACAGCAACTCATTCTGGTCCCTACAACAGAGGAACAGAGGAACCATTCTGGTTACAACAGAGGAACCATGTTAGTTCAGATACTGTAAAGGCAACAACAACTCATTCTGGTCCCTACAACAGAGGAACCATGTTAGTTCAGATACTGTAAAGGCGACAGCAACTCATTCTGGTCCATGTTGGATGGATGCAAACAATCAAGACATCATTCTGCATAAGATACTTTGTTTGTTATAATTTAATTGAGAAGTTTTTTTTTAGGAAAGCCTTTCCATCTACCAGAAACCAGTCAGGCCAGATATCAATAACATTGCTATATTTTCCCCTGTTCCTTAAAATATCTTACCTTGCTTCAAAAGTAACCTATAGACAAAATCTTACAATAGAAACGTAGAGGCAATTATTTTATTAAGGCTTCCTCGTATGCATTCTCTTATTCTAATTTGTTTTCTTTTGTTGTCAAGCAACCACAGACTTTATCCAAGTCATTGTTATAGCAACTCATGATAGTTGTTGCATCTTTAGAGTTATCTTATTTCTACATTTCTATTGGATATTTCCATATCTGTCCATGAAAAATCTGAACAACGTTTTCCTGCAAATTGCATTTTTGGAACATTAGTGTGTAGGCCTCTACCCGCTGTGTGCACAGTCGCTGCGCCTAAAATGTTCAGTATCAGTATTTTAAACTAAACATTCTGGGCCCAGTTCTCCAAAAGCATCTTAAACAGCGACTGCCTTTATAAAGCAACAAATCCCTTTTGAAAACAGCCTCGATATGGCATCGATATGAATCAGATGCAACAGTTTGTTTATTCTCGTGTCCAAATTGACTACATGGTGTAAATAGGATAATTTTGTCCATAAAGTCAGTCTCGTCTAAAACAGAGTTCGGACTTTTATGTGTCACACAACAGGTAAATGAAGTTTTGAGTTTTGATTTGACAATGTACATATATATGCCCACTTAACATGTGGTGAACAGCTGTGGTGATTGCTCTGTCTAGCAGCTGACTCTTGTTTACATAAGAAATAATAATAATAATAATAAATGCCATTTAGCTGACGCTTTTATCCAAACGACTTACAGTCATTGCATACATCTACGTATATGGTCCCGGGAATCGAACCCACTACCCTGGCGTTACAAGCGCCATGCTCTGTCTACCAACTGAGCCACAGAAGGACCAAGGAAGACAACACATTGCAATTATTATTATTTTTTTACTTGAGAAATACTGCACCAAAACATCTTAAAGATGTGAAATTACACAACTGAAACTCCATTGGCAAACACGTCAACATGTATTACAGATCGATCCAAACCGGTCCCTGATCTATTCCATCAGCCTTATTAATTCATTGTACTTATAACGTTGCCTCCACACTGCACTACTTTAATACGCATCACGGGGATTAAGAAATGAATATCCTCAGTTCCTCTATGGGGGAAACTGAATGAGAAGATACATGGCGTTGAAGCCGCACTTAGACCAGATGCTCAAATTACGCTCGCTACCTGTAATCCAGAAACAATATAGTCCCGTTAAACAAATCACAAGTTACTGAACACTTCAAAATGAAATAAAACGTGATTTACTATAAAGAGCCATTAGTTGACTAGCTGGTGGTACAAACAAACCACTTGCTTAGACACGTTCAAACGACTAGCTTAACAAGCTAATATTGCTAACACATGTCCCATACCTGCCATTACACATCTACAGACAGCGTACATACATGTAGTACACTCACTAAATACTGTAACAAGGTCACATATATCCCTGTAATTATATATATGTTTTTATATCAGCATAAGAAGCGTTTTTACCAGTCCATGACAGCAGGATATTAACTCCACAGTAAAACTAATCCAGTCTGATAGTTTCTACTTCCGGTTCCCGCTCGACAAGGAATTACAATCGAGCTCCAATACTGTTCATTAATAAACCCCATTAAATAGAGCCAAATATCCCATTCTTTCGCGACTCAAAATCATTCGTAAAATCTAAATACCGTCATTTTAAATTGGGCAAATCAGTGTTTACTAGTTATTAATTTATATTTGAGATTATAATCGATTACTTTGGACTGATCACCGTAAAACAGCTACTGCCATAGAGATAGATAGAGAATTCCCTTGAATTGAATGAATGTTTTTATATCTGTGCCATTATATCGTCTGTGAGCACACGGGGCAGCGCCATTGAGGCAATTTCTATTTGAAGTAGTCCATTTTCTTATTCTCGATTGTCTGATCCCTCCTGATGACCCGGTTGGGACATGACTCAATCAGAGTCATCAGGAGGGATCAGATAATACAGTTGGAAATCTCACCCAGTTAACTACATTACAATGGTGCTGAAGCCCTTCAATGGAGCTACACATGCTAAAACTGGTATTTGGGCCATTACAGGTCTCTATTATTCTCTATGACTGCTGAGCGTCATCTATTCCACAGGCTGTAAAGAGTAGTCATGTTGCGCTCAATAACGGACCATTCCTACAGCGCCACCTTCGGGCAGCAACAGTTAAATGTCCGTATGCTTTTTTTTTTTTTTACTCATGAAGTGGTTATTCTCGCGGCCAACCCTTCTTTAAATAATCTCATTTACCAAGGCATTCTTTCTTGATATCATGGCAATGTATTAAACATGAACTTGTAGCACGTAAAGTTATACAATAACACATGGCTATGTGTCCAGAATGTTGCACTTTGACACAATTTGTCTTAAAACATAAAATAAAAAGTCTCTTCATGTATTTTAATTTTTATTGTATTTTATTTTATTGTATTTTATTGTATTTATTTATTTATTGTATTATCCCATGTGGTCATCAGCAGTCCCTTTCAGACAGAGATTGCAGGGCCATATCAATGTTTCATCAAAGTCCATGTTATTTTCCTGCATGTTGAAGAACAGGAAGTGTCTCTCTGTCCACAGAGTTTCCTGGAGACCCAGAATAGCACCGTTGTGTGTTGTGTTGTTTATATGATTCAGGCCTTCCAAGGATGCTGTGTGTTTCTGAGACAAACGTCAGACAGGCTGAGTGGTCACACCCTGCGAGAGGCTGGAGAAGTCCATATACTGAGTCCCAAATGGCACCCTATTCCCTATAGAGTGAACTACTTTGACCAGAGCCTGGACGCACCCTATTCCCTATATAGTGAACTACTTTGACCAGAGCCTGGACGCACCCTATTCCCTATATAGTGAACTACTTTTAACCAGAGATCTATGGAAGCTGGTCAAAAGTAGTGCACTATATAGGGAATAGTGCCAGGCCCATAGGGTTCTAGTCAAAAGTAGTGCACTATATAGGGAATAGGGTCAGGGCCCATAGTGTTCTAGTCAAAGTAGTGCACTATATAGGGAATAGGGTGCCAGGGCCCATAGGGTTCTAGTCAAAAGTAGTGCACTATATAGGGAATAGGGTGCCAGGGCCCATAGGGTTCTAGTCAAAAGTAGTGCACTATATAGGGAATAGGGTGCCAGGGCCCATAGGGTTCTAGTCAAAAGTAGTGCACTATATAGGGAATAGGGTGCCAGGGCCCATAGGGTTCTAGACAAAAGTAGTGCACTATATAGGGAATAGGGTGCCAGGGCCCATAGGGTTCTAGTCAAAAGTAGTGCACTATATAGGGAATAGGGTGCCATTTTAATACACCCATGGCGTTTGCGGCACAGAAAGGACAATACTGACAGTATAGAAGTAGTTCAATAACTGGTGAGGAACAACGGAAGGAGAGTTTTAAAAACGGTTTATTTAAAGGTATGTGTGGTGGAACGGACGCCAGGGAGAATATGTGTCCCGATAACACATTGAACAACGGAAGGAGAGTTTTAAGAACGGTTTATTTAAAAGGTATGTGTGGTGGAACGGACGCCAGGGAGAATATGTGTCCCGATAACACATTGAACAACGGAAGGAGAGTTTTAAGAACGGTTTATTTAAAAGGTATGTGTGGTGGAACGGACGCCAGGAGAATATGTATCCCGATAACACATTGAACAACGGAAGGAGAGTTTTAAGAACGGTTTATTTAAAAGGTATGTGTGGTGGAACGGACTCCAGGAGAATATGTGTCCCGATAACACATTGAACAACGGAAGGAGAGTTTTAAGAACGGTTTATTTAAAAGGTATGTGTGGTGGAACGGACTCCAGGGAGAATATGTATCCCGATAACACATTGAACAACGGAAGGAGAGTTTTAAGAACAGTTTATTTAAAAGGTATGTGTGGTGGAACGGACGCCAGGGAGAATATGTGTCCGATAACACATTGAACAACGGAAGGAGAGTTTTAAAACAGTTTATTTAAAAGGTATGTGTGGTGGAACGGACGCCAGGGAGAATATGTGTCCCGATAACACATTGAACAACGGAAGGAGAGTTTTAAAAACGGTTTATTTAAAAGGTATGTGTGGTGGAACGGACGCCAGGGAGAATATGTATCCCGATAACACATTGTCAGTGTTTATGTAGGCCGTTATTGTAAATAAGAATTTGTTCTTAACTGACTTGTCTAGATAAATAAAGGCTATATACACTGCTCAAAAAAATAAAGGGAACACTAAAATAACACGTCCTAGATCTGAATGAATGAAATATTCTTATTAAATACTTTTTTCTTTACATAGTTGAATGTGCTCAAATGATCAATGGAAATCAAATTTATCAACCCATGGAGGTCTGGATATGGAGTCACACTCAAAATTAAAGTGGAAAACCACACAGGCTGATCCAACTTTGATGTAATGTCCTTAAAACAAGTCAAAATGAGGCCTCCACGTGCCTGTATAATATAATATATAATATATGCCATTTAGCAGACGCTTTTATCCAAAGCGACTTACAGTCATGTGTGCATACATTCTACGTATGGGTGGTCCCGGGGATCGAACCCACTACCCTGACGTTACAAGCGCCATGCTCTACCAACTGAGCTACAGAAGGACCACATGATTGTATGACCTCCCTACAACGCCTGGGCATGCTCCTGATGAGGTGGCGGATGGTCTCCTGAGGGATCTCCTCCCAGACCTGGACTAAAGCATCCACCAACTCCTAGACAGTCTGTGGTGCAACGTGGCGTTGGTGGATGGAGCGAGACATGATGTCCCAGATGTGCTCAACTGGATTCAGGTCTGGGGAACGGGCGGGACAGTCCATAGCATCAATGCCTTCCTCTTGCAGGAACTGCTGACACACTCCAGCCGCATGAGGTCTAGCATGGTCTTGCATTAGGAGGAACCCAGGGCCAACCGCACCAGCATATGGTCTCACAAGGGGTCTGAGGATTTCATCGTGGTACCTAATGGCAGTCAGGCTACCTCTGGCGAGCACATGGAGGGCTGTGCGGCCCCCCAAAGAAATGCCACCCCACACCATGACTGACCCACCGCCAAACCGATCATGCTGGAGGATGTTGCAGGCAGCAGAACGTTCTCCACGGCGTCTCCAGACTCTGTCACGTGCTCAGTGTGAACCTGCTTTCATCTGTGAAGAGCACAGGGCGCCAGTGGCAAATTTGCCAATCTTGGTGTTCTCTGACAAATGCCGAACGTCCTGCATGGTGTTGGGCTGTAAGAACAACCTCCACCTGTGGACATCAGGCCCTCATACCACCCTCATGGAGTCTGTTTCTGACCATTTGAGCAGACACATGAACATTTGTGGCCTGCTGGTGGTCATTTTACAGGGCTCTGGCAGTGCTCCTCCTTGCACAAAGGCGGAGGTAGCGGTCCTGCTGCTTGGTTGTTGCCCTCCTACGGCCTCCTCCACATCTCCTGATGTACTGGCCTGTCTCCTGGTAGCGCCTCCATGCTCTGGACACTACGCTGACAGACACAGCAAACCTTCTTGCCACAGCTCGCATTGATGTGCCATCCTGGATGAACTGCACTACCTGAGTCACTTGTGTGGGTTGTAGACTCCGTCTCATGCTACCACTAGAGTGAAAGCACCGCCAGCATTCAAAAGTGACCAAAACATCAGCCAGGAAGCGTAGGAACTGAGAAGTGGTCTGTGGTCCCCACCTGCAGAACCACTCCTTTATTGGGGGTGTCTTGCTAATTGCCTATAATTTCCACCTGTTGTCTATTCCATTTGCACAACAGCATGTGAAATGTATTGTCAAGCAGTGTTGCTTCCTAAGTGGACAGTTTGATTTCACAGAAGTGTGTTTGACTTGGAGTTACATTGTGTTGTTTAAGTGTTCCCTTTATTTTTTTGAGCAGTGTGTGTGTGTGTGTATGTATATATATATATATGTGTGTGTGTGTGTTCATCTGATAAAAGACCACTCCCTCTCCTACGGGACCAGACTGTTATTTGCTCATTGTATGTTATAGTCTCCATGGAGTTACCTCACTCTAGGCAAGTCACTTCAGGCCAGCCAAGTTCCTCATCATTTTAACTTATAGTACGCTTCCTTGGCCCGACTTACTTTATTCCCACCCCCAAGGAGTCCAATCATTGGCCTGAATGACTCCATTTCTCTGATCTGACAGCTGCTTCCACCTATCCCTGACAGGCATATCAGTTACACTAAGCTTAGCTGTAGATTCTGCAGCAGAGGCCCAGAGCAGCTGATGAGTTAATGTGCTACTGGCTTATTGTATGTACCCCCCCCGATGACAGGACCAGAGGGCCTCAGATCCTCATGTCATCCTCATGTCATCCATGGGAGTAAAGAAGACATTGAATTATTCCAGAGTAGAGATCAGCAAGCATATTTTCAATAGATCATGTGCTCTGTGATTCTATATACACAAAGAGATGTAGGATATGTATTGTATGGAGTCTAACTGTTCAGCAGGCAGCTCTGCTCTAGCCACTGTCTGATGACTTTTTCCCTGACAGAGAGAGATATGGAAAGAGGGAGAGAGAGAAAGAGAGATCGTGATAGGGAGAGAGAGCAATAGAGAGGGAGGGAGAGAGTGAGAGAAAGAGAATGGGTGAGATAGTGAGGAGAGACAGTGAGAGAAATAGAGAGTAGGCAAGAGAAGTACATGAAACAGAATATCTGCCAATGGAGTGATAGATGACTTCTATATGAACCCTAGTCTGGGCAGCTCTGCTGTGATCTTGTATTCAACAAGACATCTGACTTCCTGCAGTATGGTACCTAGTGTGACTGGTGCTGCTGCTAACTGTGCTGTCTTTCAACTACTTACTGCCAGATTTACATTACAGAGCAGGAACATTTCTGAAACTTTCCTTCACGTCTTGGTTCTATTCATGTATGTCTGTGTATCTGACTATCTCACCCTCCTCTACCTCAAAGCTACAGAGGATTAAAGAGGAAAGCAGTACCACTACAGCAGGGTGTCCAACTCATTCCATGGAGGGCCTAGTGTCTGCTGGTTTGGGGTTCCCTTTCAATTATGACCTAGACAACCAGGTGAGAGTTCCTTACTAAGACCTAGACAACCAGGTGAGAGTTCCTTACTAAGACCTAGACAACCAGGTGAGAGTTCCTTACTAAGACCTAGACAACCAGGTGAGAGTTCCTTACTAAGACCTAGACAACCAGGTGAGAGTTCCTTACTAAGACCTAGACAACCAGGTGAGAGTTCCTTACTAAGACCTAGACAACCAGGTGAGAGTTCCTTACTAGGACCTAGACAACCAGGTGAGAGTTCCTTACTAAGACCTAGACAACCAGGTGAGAGTTCCTTACTAAGACCTAGACAACCAGGTGAGAGTTCCTTACTAAGACCTAGACAACCAGGTGAGAGTTCCTTACTTGGACCTAGACAACCAGGTGAGAGTTCCTTACTAGGATCTAGACAACCAGGTGAGAGTTCCTTACTTGGACCTAGACAACCAGGTGAGAGTTCCTTACTAGGATCTAGACAACCAGGTGAGAGTTCCGAACTAATCAGTGACCTTCATTTGTCAATCAAGTAGGAGAAAAAATCCACATACACTCTGCCCTCCGTGGAATGAGTTTGACACAGAGATGGGGAGGTGGTTAAACCACAGAGATAAAAACCATCTGTATGGCTAAACCACAGAGATAAAAACCATCTGTATGGCTAAACCACAGAGATAAAACCATCTGTATGGCTAAACAACAGAGATAAAACCATATGTATGGCTAAACCACAGAGATAAAACCATCTGTATGGCTAAACCACAGAGATAAAACAATATGTATGGCTAAACCACAGAGATAAAACCATCTGTATGGCTAAACAACAGAGATAAAACCATATGTATGGCTAAACCACAGAGATAAAACCATCTGTATGGCTAAACCACAGAGATAAAACAATATGTATGGCTAAACCACAGAAATAAATCAATCTGTATGGCTAAACCACAGAGATAAAACAATCTGTATGGTTAAACCACAGAGATAAAACCATCTGTATGGCTAAACCACAGAGATAGAAATCAATCTGTATGGCTAAACCACAGAGATAAAACAATCTGTATGGTTAAACCACAGAGATAAAACAATCTGTATGGTTAAACCACAGAGATAAAACCATCTGTATGGCTAAACCACAGAGATAAAACCATCTGTATGGCTAAACCACAGAGATAAAAACCATCTGTATGGCTAAACCACAGAGATAAAACCATCTGTATGGCTAAACCACAGAGATAAAACCATCTGTATGGCTAAACCACAGAGATAAAACCATCTGTATGGCTAAACCACGGCGATAAAACCATCTGTATGGCTAAACCACAGAGATAAAACCATCTGTATGGCTAAACCACAGAGATAAAACCACCTGTATGGCTAAACCACAGAGATAAATCCATCTGTTTGGCTAAACCACAGAGATAAAACCACCTGTATGGCTAAACCACAGAGATAAATCCATCTGTTTGGCTAAACCACAGAGATAAAACCATCTGTATGGCTAAACCACAGAGATAAAACAATCTGTATGGTTAAACCACAGAGATAAAACCATCTGTATGGCTAAACCACAGAGATAGAAATCAATCTGTATGGCTAAACCACAGAGATAAAACAATCTGTATGGTTAAACCACAGAGATAAAACAATCTGTATGGTTAAACCACAGAGATAAAACCATCTGTATGGCTAAACCACAGAGATAAAACCATCTGTATGGCTAAACCACAGAGATAAAAACCATCTGTATGGCTAAACCACAGAGATAAAACCATCTGTATGGCTAAACCACAGAGATAAAACAATCTGTATGGCTAAACCACAGAGATAAAACCATCTGTATGGCTAAACCACAGAGATAAAACCATCTGTATGGCTAAACCACAGAGATAAAACCATCTGTATGGCTAAACCACAGAGATAAAACCATCTGTATGGCTAAACCACAGAGATAAAACCATCTGTATGGCTAAACCACAGAGATAAAACCATCTGTATGGCTAAACCACAGAGATAAAACCATCTGTATGGCTAAAACAACAACAACAACACGGAACATTCCGGCGATGGGCCGGCGTCATGGCAACGCCCTTGCATGGCAATCCAATTTATTGAACTACAGATGCTGGGTTATACAAAATACACCACTTCAATTAAGGCTTTTTAGTTTACATTTGGCCACGCCCCCTCTGTTTTTCCCTCCCCAGCCCCTCCCCCTTAATAGGCAGATGACTTTGCATTTCCAATACTGTGGCTCTGTGAGGGGACATGGTACACATGGTCTGTCCACCAGGACTGATGCTGTTGGTTATCATCACAGCAACACAAGGCGACAAAGGCATTCTCTTACAAGAGGTCAACAGAGGTCACGCAACTCACAACAAACGTGCAACTTTAACCCCCCCCTCCCCTCCCCTCCCCTCCCTCCATCTCAAATGGCAACCTAAGCCCATAGGGCTATAGTCAAAAGTAGTGCCCTATGTAGGGAATAGGGTGCCATTAGGGACGTACCCCCCACCCCCGTCTCATCCAAGTTCTGCCTGTTCCTCCTCCTCCATCATCATCATCATCATCATCATCTCTACATTGCTGTGGTTCTTATTGTATTTCAGTCTTATTCCCTGCTGCTTCAAACACATTAGTTTGTCCCCCCCTCAACCCCACATTCACTATAGAACAGAATAACAACCCCACACGGTTACTCTTCATCACCATCATCATCATCATCAACATCTGACAGGAAACAGGTCAAACCAAGTATTACACAGGTGAAATAGTCACTAACAGGCAAGTTTCTTTACTGACAGGATCCAATATTTGGTTTTCATGTCCTCAGCTGACAACAGATGCATTAGCAAGCAAGGGGACAGGGGGAGTGGCTTGGGGAGAGGGTGAGGGGCTGGGGGACAGGGGAGGGACTGGAAGAGATGGGGAAGGGCTGGGAGAGATGGGGAGGGGCTGGGGGAGAGGGAGAGGGGCTGGGGGAGGGCTAGGGGAGAGGTGTGAGATAGGGGAAAGAGGCTAGGGGACAGGGGGAGATAGGGGCTGTGGGAGGGAGGGAGAAGGGGAGAGAGGCTGTTTTAGAAAAGGAGAGGGAGTACAGTGAGAATCTACAGTAGAGTTTCCCAAACTCGGTCCTGGGCCCCCCCCTGGGTGCATGTTTTGGTTCTTGCCCTAGCACTACACAGATTACTCAAATAATATTCAAGCTTGATTATTTGAATCAGCTGTGCAGTGCCAAAAGGTGTCCCCCTTGGGGTCTCCAGGACCTAGTTTGGGAAACACTGCTCTACAACAACAGAAGTGTGGAGAATGACATCACCAATGACATTATTTTATTTATTTTTTTCGTATTAAAAACTCTCATTTAAAAAAAAAAAATCTATACTTCCTGTTGTAGATCGCAGATTCCATGAGAGGGGATTGGCTAACTGGACAAACCAACCAATGAGAGACGGCCTTGGAAGGATAAAGTTTAAAAAATAAAAAAAAACATGATGAGGATCGCCCAGTCACTTCGGCCATTGGTGTCTCAGAAGTTTGGTCGCTTGTTAAAATGTCCAGTCCCTCTTTGACCACAACCCCAATTGAAAAACCCCACTGTACAAACATCTTTGTAAACAACACAAGGGCTGCCTCCAAAATTGCACCCTAATTCCTTATATAGTGTACTACTTTTGACCAGGGCCCATAGGAAACCAATAGGGAAACCAATAGGGAAAACCAATAGGGAAACCAATAGGGAAACCAATAGGGAAACCAATAGGAAACCAATAGGGAAACCAATAGGGAAACCAATAGGGGAAACCAATAGGGAAACCAATAGGGGAAACCAATAGGGAAACCAATAGGGGAAACCAATAGGGGAAACCAATAGGGAAACCAATAGGGAAACCAATAGGGAAACCAATAGGGGAAACCAATAGGGAAACCAATAGGGAAACCAATAGGGAAACCAATAGGGAAACCAATAGGGAAACCAATAGGGGAAACCAATAGGGAAACCAATAGGGAAACCAATAGGGGAAACCAATAGGGAAACCAATAGGGGAAACCAATAGGGAAACCAATAGGGAAACCAATAGGGAAACCAATAGGGAAACCAATAGGGGAAACCAATAGGGAAACCAATAGGGGAAACCAATAGGGAAACCAATAGGGGAAACCAATAGGGGAAACCAATAGGGAAACCATTGGGCTCTGGTCAAATATAATACATTTGGGTGCCATTTCAGACGTAAGAAAACCCAGGCAAGACATAGAAGGATGATTGGATAGTTATAGTTAGATTCTCCAGAAAGAAAGAAAACCCAGGCAAGACATAGAAGGATGATTGGATAGTTATAGTTAGATTCTCCAGAAAGAAAGAAAACCCAGGCAAGACATAGAAGGATGATTGGATAGTTATAGTTAGATTCTCCAGAAAGAAAGAAAACCCAGGCAAGACATAGAAGGATGATTGAATAGTTATAGTTAGATTCTCCAGAAAGAAAGAAAAACGCTATTTGAAGGCACCATCATCAGGCTAAAAGACAATATGATAGTTACTGAAAAAAACATTACTTTTTTT
>NW_026290825.1:730000-736867 GCF_023373465.1 Oncorhynchus keta
CCTGTTGATTATAGTTTCTGTCCATAGGAGGTACAGAACCTGTTGATTATAGTGTCTGTCCATAGGAGGTAGAGAACCTGTTGATTATAGATTATACAGAAGTGATTACAGTTTCTGTCCATAGGAGGTACAGAACCTGTTGATTATAGTTTCTGTCCATAGGAGGTAGAGAACCTGTTGATTATAGTGTCTGTCCATAGGAGGTAGAGAACCTGTTGATTATAGTGTCTGTCCATAGGAGGTACAGAACCTGTTGATTATAGTTTCTGTCCATAGGAGGTAGAGAACCTGTTGATTATAGTGTCTGTCTCATAGGAGGTACAGAACCTGTTGATTATAGTGTCTGTCCATAGGAGGTAGAGAACCTGTTGATTATAGTGTCTGTCCATAGGAGGTAGAGAACCTGTTGATTATAGTGTCTGTCCATAGGAGGTACAGAACCTGTTGATTATAGTGTCTGTCCATAGGAGGTAGAGAACCTGTTGATTATAGTTTCTGTCCATAGGAGGTACAGAACCTGTTGATTATAGTTTCTGTCCATAGGAGGTAGAGAACCTGTTGATTATAGTTTCTGTCCATAGGAGGTACAGAACCTGTTGATTATAGTTTCTGTCCATAGGAGGTACAGAACCTGTTGATTATAGTTTCTGTCCATAGGAGGTAGAGAACCTGTTGATTATAGTTTCTGTCCATAGGAGGTAGAGAACCTGTTGATTATAGTTTCTGTCCATAGGAGGTACAGAACCTGTTGATTATAGTTTCTGTCCATAGGAGGTACAGAACCTGTTGATTATAGTTTCTGTGTGTGTTGTACTGATGCAGGGTGTGTGAAGTGTGTGTTGTACTGAAGCAGGGTGTGTGAGGTGTGTGTTGTACTGATGCAGGGTGTGTGAGGTGTGTGTTGTACTGAAGCAGGGTGTGTGAGGTGTGTGTTGTACTGATGCAGGGTGTGTGAGGTGTGTGTTGTATGAAGCAGGGTGTGTGAGGTGTTGTTGTTCTGATGCAGGGTGTGTGAGAGTGTGTGTTGTACTTGCAGGGTGTGTTGGGTGTGTTGTTCTGAAGCAGGGTGTGAGGTGTGTGTGTGAACTGATGCAGGGTGTTGAGGTGTTGAGGTGTGTGAGGTGTGTGTTGTACTGATGCAGGTGTGTAGGTGTGTGTTGTACTGATGCAAGGTGTGTGTTGTACTGAAGCAGGGTGTGAGGTGTGTTGTACTGATGCAGGAGGTGTGTGAGTGTGTGTTGACTGATGCAGGGTGTGTGAGGTGTGTGTTGTACTGAACAGGGTGTGTGAGGTGTGTGTTGTACTGATGCAGGGTGTGTGAGTGTAGAGAACAGGGTGTTGAGGTGTATAGTTTACTGAAGCAGGGTGTGTGAGGTGTGTGTTGTACTGAACAGGGTGTGTGATCTGATGCAGGGTGTGTGAGGTGAGGTGTGTGTGTGTTGTTCTGATGCAGGGTGTGTGAGGTGTGTAGTTTCTGATGCAGGGTGTGTGAGGAGTTGTACTGAAGCAGGGTGTGTGATTGTGTGTGTTGTTCATAGGGTGTGGAGGTACTGAGAGGGTGTGTGAGGTTGTGTGTTGTTCTGATGCAGGGTGTGTGAGGTAGAGAACAGGTGTGTGAGGTGTGTATAGTTTACTGAAGCAGGGTGTGTGAGGTACAGAACCAGGGTGTGTGAGGTGTGTGTTGTACTGATGCAGGGTGTGTGTGTGTTGAACTGATGCAGGGTATAGTGTGTGTTGTACTGATGCAGGGTGTGTGAGGTGTGTGAACCTGATGCAGGGTGTATAGTGTGTTGTACTGATGCAGGAGGTGTGAGGTGTGTGTTGTTCTGAACAGTGTGTGAGGTGTGTGAGGTGTGTGTTGTAGAAGAGGTGTGTGAGGTGTGTGTTGTTCTGATACAGGGTGTGTGAGGTGTGTGTTGTTCTGAAGCAGGGTGTGTGAGGTGTGTGTGTGTGTGTGTTTACTGATGCAAGGTGTGTGAGGTGTGTGTTGTACTGATGCAGGGTGTGTGAGGTGTTATGTGTTGTACTGATGCAGGGTGTGTGAGGTGTGTGTTGTACTGACAGGGTGTGTGAGGTGTGTGTTGTTGACAGTGTGTGAGGTGTGTGTGTGTGTGTGTTGTTCTGATAGGAGTGTGTGAGGTGTGTGTTGTAACAAGGTGTGTGAGGTTGTGTTGTACTTCTGTTGAGGAGGTGTGTGTGTGTGTTGTTCTGACAGGGTGTGTGTGTGTGTGTTGTACTGATGCAGGGTGTGTGAGTGTGTGTTGTACTGATACAGGGTGTGTGAGGTGTGTGTTGTACTGAAGCAGGGTGTGTGAGTGTGTGTTGTTCTGAAGCAGGGTGTGTGAGGTGTGTGTTGTTCTGAAGCAGGGTGTGTGAGGTGTGTGTGTGTTGTACTAATGCAGGGTGTGTGAGGTGTGTGTTGTTCTGAAGCAGGGTGTGTGAGGTGTGTGTTGTTCTGAAGCAGGGTGTGTGAGGTGTGTGTTGTACTGATGCAGGGTGTGTGAGGTGTGTGTGTGTTGTACTGAAGCAGGGTGTGTGAGGTGTGTGTTGTACTAATGCAGGGTGTGTGAGGTGTATGTTGTAGAACAGGGTGTGTGAGGTGTGTGTTGTACTGATGCAGGGTGTGTGTGGTGTGTGTTGTACTGATGCAGGGTGTGTGAGGTGTATGTTGTACTGAAGCAGGGGTGTGAGGTGTGTGTTGTACTGATACAGGGTGTGTGAGGTGTGTGTTGTACTGATGCAGGGTGTGTGAGGTGTGTGTTGTACTGAAGCAGGTGTGTGAGGTGTGTGTTGTACTGATGCAGGGTGTGTGAGGTGTGTGTTGTACTGAAGCAGGGTGTGTGAGGTGTGTGTTGTACTGAAGCAGGGTGTGTGTGAGGTGTGTGTTGTACTGATACAGGGGTGTGTGAGGTGTGTGTTGTACTGATGCAGGGTGTGTGAGGTGTGTGTTGTACTGATGCAGGGTGTGTGAGGTGTGTGTTGTTCTGAAGCACGGTGTGTGAGGTGTGTGAGGTGTGTGAGGTGTGTGTTGTTCTGAAGCAGGGTGTGTGAGGTGTGTAGGTGTGTGTTTACTGATACAGGGTGTGTGGGGGAGGGTGTGTGTTGTACTGATGCAGGGGTGTGTTCCCACAACAGTGTGTGTGAGGTGTGTGTTGTACTGATGCAGGGTGTGTGAGGTGTGTGTTGTACTGATGCAGGGGTGTGTGAGGTGTGTGTTGTACTGATGCAGGGTGTGTGAGGTGTGTGTTGTACTGATGCAGGGTGTGTGAGGTGTGTGAGGTGTGTGAGGTGTGTGTGTGTTGTACTGATGCAGGGTGTGTGAGGTGTGTGTTGTACTGATGCAGGGTGTGTGAGGTGTGTGTTGTACTGCCCAGGGTGTGCAGGTGTGTGTTGTACTGAAGCAGGGGTGTGTGAGGTGTGTGTTGTACTGATGCAGGGTGTGTGAGGTGTGTGTTGTACTGATGCAGGGTGTGTGAGGTGTGTGTTGTACTGAATGCAGGGTGTGTGAGGTGTGTGTTGTACTGATGCAGGGTGTGTGAGGTGTGTGTTGTACTGATGCAGGGTGTGCCAGGTGTGTGTTGTACTGATGCAAGGTGTGCAGGTGTGTGAGGTGTGTGTTGCTGATGCAGAATGGAGGTGTGTGAGGTGTGTGTTGTACTGATGCAGGGTGTGAGGTGTGTGAGGGTGTGTGAGGTGTGTTGTACTGATGCAGGGTGTGTGAGGTGTGTGTTGTTCTGAGCAGGGTGTGTGAGGTGTGTGAGGTGTGTGTTGTACTGATGCAGGGTGTGTGTGTGTGTGTTGTACTGATGCAGGGTGTGTGAGGTGTGTGTTGTACTGATGCAGGGTGTGTGTGTGTGGTGTACTGATGAGTGTGTGTTGTACTGATGCAGGGTGTGTGAGGTGTGTGTTGTACTGATGCAGGGTGTGGGTGTGTGGTGTGTGTTGTAGTGATGCACGGTGTGTGAGGTGTGTTGTTCTCACCTCGTTGACGTTGATCTTGACTTTGCAGAGGACTCCAGGAAAGCACAGCTGCTCCACTGTCTGGCCAGGTTCTGTCCCTGTTCCTTCCCCACAACACGCTCATCCTCCAGATCACATTTATTACCCACCAGAATCATCGGAACCTGGAGAGGGGAGAGTAAATAAAGAGTGGAAGGGGGAGAGGAGGAGAGAGAGGAGAATGCCATCTTCCAAAGGTAGCAGAATGCCATCTTCCCAAGGTAGCAGAATGCCATCTGCCCAAGGTAGCAGAATGCCATCTGCCCAAGGTAGCAGAATGCCATCTTCCCAAGGTAGCAGAATGCCATCTGCCCAAGGTAGCAGAATGCCATCTGCCCAAGGTAGCAGAATGCCATCTGCCCAAGGTAGCAGAATGCCATCTGCCCAAGGTAGCAGCATGCCATCTTCCCAAGGTAGCAGAATGCCATCTGCCCAAGGTAGCAGAATGCCATCTGCCCAAGGTAGCAGCATGCCATCTTCCCAAGGTAGCAGAATGCCATCTGCCCAAGGTAGCAGAATACCATCTTCCCTGCAGAATGCCATCTTCCCAAGGTAGCAGAATGCCATCTGCCCAAGGTAGCAGAATGCCATCTGCCCAAGGTAGCAGAATGCCATCTTCCCAAGGTAGCAGAATGCCATCTGCCCAAGGTAGCAGAATGCCATCTGCCCAAGGTAGCAGAATGCCATCTGCCCAAGGTAGCAGAATGCCATCTGCCCAAGGTAGCAGAATGCCATCTTCCCAAGGTAGCAGAATGCCATCTGCCCAAGGTAGCAGAATGCCATCTGCCCAAGGTAGCAGAATGCCATCTTCCCAAGGTAGCAGCATGCCATCTGCCCAAGGCAGCAGAATGCCATCTGCCCAAGGTAGCAGCATGCCATCTGCCCAAGGTAGCAGAATGCCATCTACCCAAGGTAGCAGAATGCCATCTGCCCAAGGTAGCAGAATGCCATCTTCCCAAGGTAGCAGAATGCCATCTGCCCAAGGTAGCAGAATGCCATCTTCCCAAGGTAGCAGAATGCCATCTTCCCAAGGTAGCAGAATGCCATCTGCCCAAGGTAGCAGAATGCCATCTGCCCAAAGGTAGCAGCATGCCATCTTCCCAAGGCAGCAGCATGCCATCTTCCCAAGGTAGCAGAATGCCATCTGCCCAAGGTAGCAGAATACCATCTTCCCAAGGTAGCAGAATGCCATCTGCCCAAGGTAGCAGAATGCCATCTGCCCAAGGCAGCAGCATGCCATCTTCCCAAGGTAGCAGAATGCCATCTTCCCAAGGTAGCAGCATGCCATCTGCCCAAGGCAGCAGCATGCCATCTGCCCAAGGTAGCAGAATGCCATCTGCCCAAGGTAGCAGAATGCCATCCTCCCAAGGTAGCAGCATGCCATCTTCCCAAGGTAGCAGCATGCCATCTTCCCAAGGTAGCAGCATGCCATCTTCCCAAGGTAGCAGCATGCCATCTGCCCAAGGTAGCAGCATGCCATCTGCCCAAGGGTAGCAGCATGCCATCTGCCTGCTGGTAGCAGAATGCCATCTGCCCAAGGTAGCAGCATGCCATCTTCCCAAGGTAGTAGCATGCCATCTGCCCAAGGTAGTAGCATGCCATCTGCTCTCCTAGCATCTCAGTGTACGTTTTTCTCTGTGTGTGTGTGTGTGTGTGTGTATTCATGCGTGTGTGTGTGTATGTGTGTGTGTGTGTATTCATGCGTGTGTGTGTGTATGTATTAATGCGTGTGTGTGTGTGTGTATGTGTGTATGTATTCATGTGTGTGTGCGTGTATGTATGTATTCATGCGTGTGTGTGTGTGTGTGTGTGTGTGTGTGTGTGTGTGTGTGTGTGTGTGTGTGTGTGTGTGTGTGTGTGTGTGTGTGTGTGTGTATGTATTCAGGCGTGTGTGTGTGTGTGTATGTATTCATGCGTGTGTGTGTGTATATGTATCCATGCGCGTGTGTGTGTGTGTGTGTGTGTGTGTGTGTGTATGTATCCTTGCGTGTGTGTGTGTATTCATGCGTGTGTGTGTGTGTGTATCCATGCGTGTGTGTGATAACTCACATCGTCAGTGTCTTTGACTCGGAGGATCTGTTCTCGTAGGTCTTGCAGATCGTTGAAGGTGGACTGGGCTGTGATGGAGTACACTAACGCAAAGCCCTGGCCATTCTTCATGTACAGATCTCTCATGGCTGTGAATTGTTCCTGTGGAGGAGAGAGAGACATACAGGAAGCTAAAGTCATTAGGCGGTGATAACATGGGCAAGGATCCAACCTAAAGACGTCATTAGGGGGGTGATAACATGGGCAAGGATCCCATCTAAAGACTTGTCATTAGGGGGTGATAACATGGGCAAGGATCCAATCTAAAGACGTCATTTGTGGTGATAACATGGGCAAGGATCCCATCTATTGCCTGGTCATTAGGGATGATAACATGGGCAAGGATCCCATCTATAGCCTGGTCATTAGGGCTGATAACATGGGCAAGGATCCCATCTATAGCCTGGTCATTAGGGCTGATAACATGGGCAAGGATCCCATCTATAGCCCCGGTCATTAGGCTGATAACATGGGCAAGGATCACATCTATAGCCTGGTCATTAGGGATATAACATGGGCAAGGATCCCTTCTAAAGCCTGGTCATTAGGCTGATAACATGGGTATGATCCCATCTAAAGCCTGGTCATTAGGGATGATAACATGGGCAAGGATCCCATCCAATGCTTTTCTTATCTTGTGTAACATTTGCCCTGCACACTTCCATCACCTGGCTTGGATGGGGTGAGTCGTCAGTACCATTCCAACTGAGTTAACAAGATGTTAGATCATTATTAGAGATACTGGAAGACAGTATGGAGGAGTGAGGCTGATCACAGTAG
>NW_026290825.1:736967-779467 GCF_023373465.1 Oncorhynchus keta
TGTCGCGATAGAACACGGTGTCGCGATAGAACACGGTGTCGCGATAGAACACGGTGTCGCGATAGAACACGGTGTCGCGATAGAACACGGTGTCGCGATAGAACACGGTGTCACGATAGAACACGGTGTCACGATAGAACACGGTGTCACGATAGAACACGGTGTCACGATAGAACACGGTGTCACGATAGAACACGGTGTCACGATAGAACACGGTGTCACGATAGAACACGGTGTCACGATAGAACACGGTGTCACGATAGAACACGGTGTCACGATAGAACACGGTGTCACGATAGAACACGGTGTCACGATAGAACACGGTGTCACGATAGAACACGGTGTCACGATAGAACACGGTGTCACGATAGAACACGGTGTCACGATAGAACACGATGTCACGATGTCACACGATAGAACACGATGTCACCGATAGAACACGGTGTCACGATAGAACACTGCAGTAGAACACGATGTCACGATAGAACACGGTGTCACGATAGAACACGGTGTCACGATAGAACACGGTGTCACCGATAGAGGCTGCGGTGTCACGATGGAACACGGTGTCACGCGATAGAACACGGTGTCACGATGGGGAACACGGTGTCACGATAGGAGCTGCGGTGTCACGATAGGAGAACACGGTGTCACGATAGAACACGGTGTCACGATAGAACACGGTGTCACGATGGAGCACGGTGTCACGATAGAACACGGTGTCACGATAGACACCGGTGTCACGCGATAGGGCTCACGGTGTCACGATAGAACACGGTGTCACGATAAGAACACGGTGTGCGATAGAACACGATGTCATGATAGAACACGATGTCATGATAGAACACGATGTCATGATAGAACACGATGTCACGGTAGAACACGATGTCACGGTAGAACACGATGTCATGGTAGAACACGATGTCATGATAGAACACGATGTCATGATAGAACACGATGTCATGGTAGAACACGATGTCATGGTAGAACACGATGTCATGGTAGAACACGGTGTCATGGTAGAACACGGTGTCATGATAGAACACGTGTCATGGTAGAACACGATGTCATGGTAGAACACGATGTCATGATAGAACACGATGTCATGATAGAACATGAGATCATGGTGGCTAATTGATGCTTTTAACACAATTAAAACAATAGTAAGGTAAAACTATTTAACTCACATTGTAATGAATTCTGGGTCCTATTTCATTAGAGGTAGAAACACTAGACAGCTAGTTAAAGATTAATAACAGACTCACCGTCACAGGAAACACTAGACAGCTAGTTAAAGGTTAATAACAGACTCATGAAACACTAGACAGCTAGTTAAAGGTTAATAACAGACTCACAGTCTCCCAGGAAACACTAGACAGCTAGTTAAAGGTTAGTAACAGACTCACCGTCCAGGTCACCCAGGATAACTAACTTCTGGATAATGGTAGTGTTCTTTCGTCTCTTCCAGGACTTTCTGTGGAGAAGAGGGAAGGAGACATTCAGCATCTTTCACAGGACTATGGGAATCCCTAAGATATCTAGAACGATGTAGATAGCTAGTAGACTGGTACGATGTAGATAGCTAGTAGACTGGTACGATGTAGATAGCTAGTAGACTGGTACGATGTAGATAGCTAGTAGACTGGTACGATGTAGATAGCTAGTAGACTGGTGTGATGTAGATAGCTAGTAGACTGGTACGATGTAGATAGCTAGTAGACTGGTACGATGTAGATAGCTAGTAGACTGGTACGATGTAGATAGCTAGTAGACTGGTACGATGTAGATAGCTAGTAGACTGGTACGATGTAGATAGCTAGTAGACTGGTACGATGTAGATAGCTAGTAGACTGACGATGTAGATAGCTAGTAGACTGGTGATGTAGATAGCTAGTAGACTGCTACGATGTAGATAGCTAGTAGACTGGGTACGATGTAGATAGCTAGTAGACTGGTACGATGTAGATAGCTAGTAGACTGGTGTGATGTAGATAGCTAGTAGACTGGTACGATGTAGATAGCTAGTAGACTGGTACGATGTAGATAGCTAGTAGACTGGTGTGATGTAGATAGCTAGTAGACTGGTGATGTAGATAGCTAGTAGACTGGTATGAATGTAGATAGCTAGTAGAAGATGTAGATAGCTAGTAGACTGGTCGATGTAGATAGCTAGTAGACTGGTATGATGTAGATAGCTAGTAGACTGGTACGAGTAGATAGCTAGTAGACTGGTACGGTGTAGATAGCTAGTAGACTGGTACGATGTAGATAGCTAGTAGACTGGTGCGATGTAGATAGCTAGTAGACTGGTGTGATGTAGATAGCTAGTAGACTGCTACGATGTAGATAGCTAGTAGACTGGTAGATGTAGATAGCTAGTAGACTGCTGTGGTGTAGATAGCTAGTAGACTGGTGCGATGTAGATAGCTAGTAGACTGGTGTGATGTAGATAGCTAGTAGACTGGTGTGATGTAGATAGCTAGTAGACTGCTGTGATGTAGATAGCTTGTAGACTGGTGTGTAGATAGCTAGATAGCTAGTAGACTGACTGTGATGTAGATAGCTAGTAGACTGCTGTGATGTAGATAGCTAGTAGACTGGTACGATGTAGATGTAGATAGCTAGTAGACTGGTACGATGTAGATAGCTAGTAGACTGGTACGATGTAGATAGCTAGTAGACTGGTACGATGTAGATAGCTAGTAGACTGGTGTGATGTAGATAGCTAGTAGACTGGTGTGATGTAGATAGCTAGTAGACTGCTGTGATGTAGATAGCTAGTAGACTGGTGTGATGTAGATAGCTAGTAGACTGGTACGATGTAGATAGCTAGTAGACTGGTACGATGTAGATAGCTAGTAGACTGGTACGATGTAGATAGCTAGTAGACTGGTGTGATGTAGATAGCTAGTAGACTGGTGTGATGTAGATAGCTAGTAGACTGGTGTGATGTAGATAGCTAGTAGACTGGTGTGATGTAGATAGCTAGTAGACTGGTACGATGTAGATAGCTAGTAGACTGGTACGATGTAGATAGCTAGTAGACTGGTGTGATGTAGATAGCTAGTAGACTGGTGTGATGTAGATAGCTAGTAGACTGGTACGATGTAGATAGCTAGTAGACTGGTCTGATGTAGATAGCTAGTAGACTGCTGTGATGTAGATAGCTAGTAGACTGGTGTGATGCTAGACACACAGCTAGTTTGACAGAGCAGAAAAACAGATGATTAGAGCTAGACTACGATGTAGATAGCCAGTAGCCCTGTAGACACTAGTAGACTGGTGGATCTAGATGGCTCCAGCTGAGAGAAAACTGGTGGAGACAGTACAATTTACATTTAGTAAATAGAAAGGACTTAGATGTAGAGGCTTAGACTGGTACCTAGATCCTCAGCCCTCCACTAGAAGCTGGGTAGATAGCTTACTTGGCCTCCAGGTATTTGACAGAGCTGGGGATCTTACTTGACCTGTTGCCAGCAGTCAAACACCTTCTCTAGTAGTCCAGCTGGGGACAACACAATTTACATTTAGAAATAGAAAGGTTAGGAAGGTTAGATTCCTAATCCTCTACTAGAGGCTGGGGATCTTACTTGGCCTCCAGGTATTCTCTACTAGAGGGCTGGGGACTTACTTGGCCTCCAGGTATTCTCTACTAGAGGCTGGGGATCTTACTTGGCCTCCAGGTATTCTCTACTAGAGGCTGGGGATTTACTTGGCCTCCAGGTATTCTCTACTAGAGGCTGGGGATCTTACTTGGCCTCCAGGTATTCTCTACTAGAGGCTGGGGATCTTACTTGGCCTCCAGGTATTCTCTACTAGAGGCTGGGGATCTTACTTGGCCTCCAGGTATTCTCTACTAGAGGCTGGGGATCTTACTTGGCCTCCAGGTATTCTCTACTAGAGGCTGGGGATCTTACTTGGCCTCCAGGTATTCTCTACTAGAGGCTGGGGATCTTACTTGGCCTCCAGGTATTCTCTACTAGAGGCTGGGGATCTTACTTGGCCTCCAGGTATTCTCTACTAGAGGCTGGGGATCTTACTTGGCCTCCAGGTATTCTCTACTAGAGGCTGGGGATCTTACTTGGCCTCCAGGTATTCTCTACTAGAGGCTGGGGATCTTACTTGGCCTCCAGGTATTCTCTACTAGAGCCTGGGGATCTTACTTGGCCTCCAGGTATTCTCTACTAGAGGCTGGGGATCTTACTTGGCCTCCAGGTATTCTCTACTAGAGGCTGGGGATCTTACTTGGCCTCCAGGTATTCTCTACTAGAGGCTGGGGATCTTACTTGGCCTCCAGGTATTCTCTACTAGAGGCTGGGGATCTTACTTGGCCTCCAGGTATTCTCTACTAGAGTCTGGGGATCTTACTTGGCCTCCAGGTATTCTCTACTAGAGTCTGGGGATCTTACTTGGCCTCCAGGTATTCTCTACTAGAGGCTGGGGATCTTACTTGGCCTCCAGGTATTCTCTACTAGAGGCTGGGGATCTTACTTGGCCTCCAGGTATTCTCTACTAGAGGCTGGGGATCTTACTTGGCCTCCAGGTATTCTCTACTAGAGGCTGGGGATCTTACTTGGCCTCCAGGTATTCTCTACTAGAGGCTGGGGATCTTACTTGGCCTCCAGGTATTCTCGTGGCAGCTCCTCCAGCTCCTCGCTGCCCATCCCTGAGGACCGGACCTCCTGTTCCACAAGAGAGTCTACCAGGACCCTGAAGTAGGCCCACACACTGTCCTCCCACGACTCACACACTGGGAGCAGCTAGAGGGAGACAGAGAGACAAATCACTACAACCACTCTACTGTAGTCCAGCTAGATGGGAGAGACAGAGTCTACCAGAACCCTGACCCCCCAAAATCCTCTTCCTCCCCCTGACTCCCCCAATCCTCTTCCTCCCCTGACCCCCCAATCCTCTTCCTCCCCTGACCCCCAATCCTCTTCCTCCCCTGACCCCCAATCCTCTTGCTAAAGGAGAGGAGAGTCTTAGGAGAGAGACCCCCACATACAGTGCTAGAGAGAGAGAGAGAGAGACAGAGTCTTAGGGAGATAACACCCAACATACCAGCTACAGAGAACAGCGTAGAAGACAGAGAGAAGGGAGATAGCCATCCCCAACAGATACAGCTCCACAGAGAGAGAGGAGAGAGACAGAGTCTTGGGGAGATAACACCCAACATACAGCTACAAAGAGAGAAGAGAGTAGCCTACCAAAGAGAGAGTCTTGGGAGTATACCAAACCTGCTGGTCAGAGTAGCTAGAGAGAGACGAGAACCTGCTGGAGAGAGAGTCTTAGGAGACCAAAGTCATAGAGCTACAGGAGAGAGAGAGAGAGAGTAGCCTACCAAACCTGGAGAGAGAGACTGAGAGAGAGAGAGAGAGAGACCAAACCTGAGAGAGAGACAGAGTCTTAGGGAGATAACACCCAGCATACCCGTTTGAGGTTCCCACTCAGAACAGCGTAGATGGCTCTCTCATATTTGCTGAAGTGTTCAGTATCAGCCATCCTCCAGCAGCAGACCTTCCACACACAGCGCTGAGGGTTCCCCTCCACCGGTAGCAGCTCTGCCCCGCCTGGACACACCTCAGTTCCATTACAGACCGTTCATAGGGACGTGTGGGTCGTTATGGTGATCCAATTACCGCCACACCGGCAGTCACGAGTCATGACCGCAGTCATGACCAAACCTGCTGGTCACGAGTAGCCTACCAAACCTGCTGGTCACGAGTAGCCTACCAAACCTGCTGGTCACGAGTAGCCTACCAAACCTGCCTGGTCACTAGTAGCCTACCAAACCTGCTGGTACTAGTAGTCTACCAAACCTGCTGGTCACTAGTAGCCTACCAAACCTGCTGGTCATTGCCTGGTACTACCAAACCTGCTGCCTGCGAGTAGCCTACCAAATCTGCCTGGTAGCCTACCAAACCTGCTGCCTGTCAGCCTACCAAACCTGCTGGTACTCAGCCTACCAAACCTGCTAACTGCCTGGGTCACCTGCTAACTGCCTGGTACTACCAAACCTGCCTGCCTGGTACTCAGCCTACCAAACCTGCTGGTCCTGGTAGCCTAGCCAAACCTGCTAACTGCCTGGTACTCACTGCCTGGTACTGCCTACCAAACCCTGCCTGGTACTCAGCCTACCAAACCTGCTGGCCTGGTAGCCTACCAAACCTGCTGGCCTGGTACTAGCCTACCAAACCAAACCCTGCCTGGTACTCGGCCTCCAAACCTGCTGACTGCCTGGTACCGGCCTAGCTACTGCCTGGTACTCGGCCTACCAAACCCTAACTGCCTGGTACTCAGCCTACCAAACCTGCTAACTGCCTGGTAGCCTACCAAACCTGCTGGTCATGAGTAGCCTACCAAACCTGCTAACTGCCTGGTACTCGGCCTACCAAACCTGCTAACTGCCTGGTACTCGGCCTACCAAACCTGCTATCTGCCTGGTACTCGGCCTACCAAACCTGCTATCTGCCTGGTACTCGGCCTACCAAACCTGCTAACTGCCTGGTACTCGGCCTACCAAACCTGCTAACTGCCTGGTACTCGGCCTACCAAACCTGCTAACTGCCTGGTACTCGGCCTACCAAACCTGCTAACTGCCTGGTACTCGGCCTACCAAACCTGCTAACTGCCTGGTACTCGGCCTACCAAACCTGCTAACTGCCTGGTACTCGGCCTACCAAACCTGCAAACCTGCCTCCCAAACCTGCCTGGTACTCGGCCTACCAAACCTGCTAACTGCCTGGTACTCAGCCTACCAAACCTGCTAACTGCCTGGTACTCAGCCTACCAAACCTGCTAACTGCCTGGTACTCAGCCTACCAAACCTGCTAACTGCCTGGTACTCAGCCTACCAAACCTGCTAACTGCCTGGTACTCAGCCTACCAAACCTGCTAACTGCCTGGTACTCAGCCTACCAAACCTGCTAACTGCCTGGTACTCAGCCTACCAAACCTGCTAACTGCCTGGTACCAAACTCAGCCTACCAAACCTGCTAACTGCCTGGTACTCAGCCTACCAAACCTGCTAACTGCCTGGTACTCAGCCTACCAAACCTGCTAACTGCCTGGTACTCAGCCTACCAAACCTGCTAACTGCCTGGTACTCAGCCTACCAAACCTGCTAACTGCCTGGTACTCAGCCTACCAAACCTGCTAACTGCCTGGTACTCAGCCTACCAAACCTGCTAACTGCCTGGTACTCAGCCTACCAAACCTGCTAACTGCCTGGTACTCAGCCTACCAAACCTGCTAACTGCCTGGTACTCGGCACTCTGTTGATTGATTTGACTTTTTAAAATGTCGACGTTCCAAAAGGTCTGAATCAGTGTGATGTGTGTGGAAGTCAGGAGATGCTAAACGTGTTTATGTTCATTAAAAAGGTCAATTACCGTGAGACAGACTTATTATTACAGACAGTTATTTACATGACAATCACAGGCTGACAAAAAGGTCACGGCAGTTATTTACATGACAATCACCGGCTGACAAAAATGTCACGACAGTTATTTACATGACAATCACCGGCTGACAAAAAGGTCACGACCGCCACTTGGTGTCATACATCTGTTGGTGAGAGTGTACGACGGAGAACTGACCTCCGTTGATGTTGGGGTCGTGGTACAGCTTCCATCCCTCCAGAGTAGCAGCTCTCCATGCCTGGCCACAGCGCTTACACAGCCTCTGGGCCTACACACAACCACACGTCACTGTGACTAGAAACCAGTTCAGTGTAACCCTCCCATCCACCAGGTGGCTCTGTACTGAGACCGGTCTCAAAACGCCACCCTATTACCTATACACTGCACTACTTTTGTGACCAGAGAACTCAAATCAAATCAAATTTATTTATAAAGCCCTTCGTACATCAGCTGATATCTCAAAGTGCTGTACAGAAACCCAGCCTAAAACCCCCAAACAGCAAGCAATGCAGGTGTAGAAGCACCTGCATGATCCCTGGTCAATAACAGTGAACAGGGAACAAATGGTGCCATTTGAGAGTGTCTCCTGTTTCTCACCTCGTCAGTCATGCCCGCTCTGAGGAGGGTGAAGAGATACTTCAGCAGTCTGGCATCATCCTCTCTGTCCAGGTCTGCCAGGGGACGTCTCTGTCTGATGGGGGCGTCAGGGTCCTACAGACACACAGAGTTACTTTATGGTCTAAGTAAAACGTAAAATGTTTTCCCCATCATGGCATCAGAGCATGTGTATGTAGGAGAGAGTGTGTGTGTGTGTGAGAGAGAGAGAGAGAGAGAGAGAGAGAGATAGATTGTAAAGATTAGGCCTAAAAGCCCCTCTTACCAGCTCAGTAACCATGGGAACATTGAAGCCTGTGAAGAACAGGCCTAAAAGCCCCTCTTACCAGCTCAGTAACCAGGGGAACGTAAAAGCCTGTGAAGAACAGGCCTAAAAGCCCCTCTTACCAGCTCAGTAACCAGGGAACAGCAGGCCTAAAAGCCCCTCTTACCAGCTCAGTAACCAGGGGAACATTGAAGCCTGTGAAGAACAGGCCTAAAAGCCCCTCTTACCAGCTCAGTAACCAGGGAACGTAAAAGCCTGTGAAGAACAGGCCTAAAAGCCCCTCTTACCAGCTCAGTAACCAGGGGAACAGCAGGCCTAAAAGCCCCTCTTACCAGCTCAGTAACCAGGGCAACAGCAGGCCTAAAAGCCCCTCTTACTAGCTCAGTAACAGGGGAACGTAAAAGCCTGTGAAGAACAGGCCTAAAAGCCCCTCTTACCAGCTCAGTAACCAGGGGAACAGCAGGCCTAAAAGCCCCTCTTACCAGCTCAGTAACCAGGGCAACAGCAGGCCTAAAAGCCCCTCTTACCAGCTCAGTAACCAGGGGAACATTGAAGCCTGTGAAGAACAGGCCTAAAAGCCCCTCTTACCAGCTCAGTAACCAGGGGAACAGCAGGCCTAAAAGCCCCTCTTACCAGCTCAGTAACCAGGGAAACATTGAAGCCTGTGAAGAACAGGCCTAAAAGCCCCTCTTACCAGCTCAGTAACCAGGGGAACGTAAAAGCCTGTGAAGAACAGGCCTAAAAGCCCCTCTTACCAGCTCAGTAACCAGGGAACATTGAAGCCTGTGAAGAACAGGCCTAAAAGCCCCTCTTACCAGCTCAGTAACCATGGGAACATTGAAGCCTGTGAAGAACAGGCCTAAAAGCCCTCTTACCAGCTCAGTAACCATGGGAACATTGAAGCCTGTGAAGAACAGGCCTAAAAGCCCCTCTTACCAGCTCAGTAACCAGGGGAACAGCAGGCCTAAAAGCCCCTCTTACCAGCTCAGTAACCATGGGAACATTGAAGCCTGTGAAGAACAGGCCTAAAAGCCCCTCTTACCAGCTCAGTAACCAGGGGAACGTAAAAGCCTGTGAAGAACAGGCCTAAAAGCCCCCTCTTACCAGCTCAGTAACCAGGGGAACATTAAAGCCTGTGAAGAACAGGCCTAAAAGCCCCTCTTACCAGCTCAGTAACCAGGGGAACGTAAAAGCCTGTGAAGAACAGGCCTAAAAGCCCCTCTTACCAGCTCAGTAACCAGGGAACATTAAAGCCTGTGAAGAACAGGCCTAAAAGCCCCTCTTACCAGCTCAGTAACCAGGGCAACATTGAAGCCTGTGAAGAACAGGCCTAAAAGCCCCCTCTTACCAGCTCAGTAACCAGGGCAACAGCAGGCCTAAAAGCCCCTCTTACCAGCTCAGTAACCAGGGGAACGTAAAAGCCTGTGAAGAACAGGCCTAAAAGCCCCTCTTACCAGCTCAGTAACCAGGGGAACATTAAAGCCTGTGAAGAACAGGCCTAAAAGCCCCTCTTACCAGCTCAGTAACCAGGGCAACATTGAAGCCTGTGAAGAACAGGCCTAAAAGCCCCTCTTACCAGCTCAGTAACCAGGGCAACAGCAGGCCTAAAAGCCCCTCTTACCAGCTCAGTAACCAGGGGAACATTAAAGCCTGTGAAGAACAGGCCTAAAAGCCCCTCTTACCAGCTCAGTAACCAGGGCAACATTGAAGCCTGTGAAGAACAGGCCTAAAAGCCCCTCTTACCAGCTCAGTAACCAGGGAACGTAAGCCTGTGAAGAACAGGCCTAAAAGCCCCTCTTACCAGCTCAGTAACCATGGGAACATTGAAGCCTGTGAAGAACAGGCCTAAAAGCCCCTCTTACCAGCTCAGTAACCAGGGGAACAGCAGGCCTAAAAGCCCCTCTTACCAGCTCAGTAACCATGGGAACATTGAAGCCTGTGAAGAACAGGCCTAAAAGCCCCTCTTACCAGCTCAGTAACCAGGGAACGTAAAAGCCTGTGAAGAACAGGCCTAAAAGCCCCTCTTACCAGCTCAGTAACCAGGGAACATTAAAGCCTGTGAAGAACAGGCCTAAAAGCCCCTCTTACCAGCTCAGTAACCAGGGAACGTAAAAGCCTGTGAAGAACAGGCCTAAAAGCCCCTCTTACCAGCTCAGTAACCAGGGGAACATTAAAGCCTGTGAAGAACAGGCCTAAAAGCCCCTCTTACCAGCTCAGTAACCAGGGCAACATTGAAGCCTGTGAAGAACAGGCCTAAAAGCCCCTCTTACCAGCTCAGTAACCAGGGCAACAGCAGGCCTAAAAGCCCCTCTTACCAGCTCAGTAACCAGGGGAACGTAAAAGCCTGTGAAGAACAGGCCTAAAAGCCCCTCTTACCAGCTCAGTAACCAGGGGAACATTAAAGCCTGTGAAGAACAGGCCTAAAAGCCCCTCTTACCAGCTCAGTAACCAGGGCAACATTGAAGCCTGTGAAGAACAGGCCTAAAAGCCCCTCTTACCAGCTCAGTAACCAGGGCAACAGCAGGCCTAAAAGCCCCTCTTACCAGCTCAGTAACCAGGGGAACATTAAAGCCTGTGAAGAACAGGCCTAAAAGCCCCTCTTACCAGCTCAGTAACCAGGGCAACATTGAAGCCTGTGAAGAACAGGCCTAAAAGCCCCTCTTACCAGCTCAGTAACCAGGGGAACGTAAGCCTGTGAAGAACAGGCCTAAAAGCCCCTCTTACCAGCTCAGTAACCAGGGCAACAGCAGGCCTAAAAGCCCCTCTTACCAGCTCAGTAACCAGGGGAACATTAAAGCCTGTGAAGAACAGGCCTAAAAGCCCCTCTTACCAGCTCAGTAACCAGGGGAACATTGAAGCCTGTGAAGAACAGGCCTAAAAGCCCCTCTTACCAGCTCAGTAACCAGGGAACATTAAAGCCTGTGAAGAACAGGCCTAAAAGCCCCTCTTACCAGCTCAGTAACCAGGGGAACATTAAAGCCTGTGAAGAACAGGCCTAAAAGCCCCTCTTACCAGCTCAGTAACCAGGGGAACAGCAGGCCTAAAAGCCCCTCTTACCAGCTCAGTAACCATGGGAACATTGAAGCCTGTGAAGAACAGGCCTAAAAGCCCCTCTTACCAGCTCAGTAACCAGGGGAACATTGAAGCCTGTGAAGAACAGGCCTAAAAGCCCTCTTACCAGCTCAGTAACCAGGGCAACAGCAGGCCTAAAAGCCCCTCTTACCAGCTCAGTAACCAGGGGAACAGCAGGCCTAAAAGCCCCTCTTACCAGCTCAGTAACCAGGGCAACAGCAGGCCTAAAAGCCCCTCTTACCAGCTCAGTAACCAGGGGAACAGCAGGCCTAAAAGCCCCTCTTACCAGCTCAGTAACCAGGGGAACAGCAGGCCTAAAAGCCCCTCTTACCAGCTCAGTAACCAGGGGAACAGCAGGCCTAAAAGCCCCTCTTACCAGCTCAGTAACCAGGGGAACAGCAGGCCTAAAAGCCCCTCTTACCAGCTCAGTAACCAGGGCAACAGCAGGCCTAAAAGCCCCTCTTACCAGCTCAGTAACCAGGGGAACAGCAGGCCTAAAAGCCCCTCTTACCAGCTCAGTAACCAGGGCAACAGCAGGCCTAAAAGCCCCTCTTACCAGCTCAGTAACCAGGGCAACAGCAGGCCTAAAAGCCCCTCTTACCAGCTCAGTAACCAGGGGAACAGCAGGCCTAAAAGCCCCTCTTACCAGCTCAGTAACCAGGGCAACAGCAGGCCTAAAAGCCCCTCTTACCAGCTCAGTAACCAGGGCAACAGCAGGCCTAAAAGCCCCTCTTACCAGCTCAGTAACCAGGGGAACATTGAAGCCTGTGAAGAACAGGCCTAAAAGCCCCTCTTACCAGCTCAGTAACCATGGGAACATTGAAGCCTGTGAAGAACAGGCCTAAAAGCCCCTCTTACCAGCTCAGTAACCATGGGAACAGCAGGCCTAAAAGCCCTCTTACCAGCTCAGTAACCAGGGAAACAGCAGGCCTAAAAGCCCCTCTTACCAGCTCAGTAACCAGGGGAACATTGAAGCCTGTGCTGGAAGTGTTTCTTCTCAGTTTCAGAGCATGAAGGGTATTCTCCCTGAAAGTCAAACAGAATATTAGCCAAGGCACATGTTCTTCCTAACGACATACAAGTGCTCGTCTCTCTCAAATGACTCCAGCTACTTACCAGTAGACAGACTTGGCGTAGTATTCAATGTTGTCGGAGAAGTCCCCGATTTCATCTTTGGCGATACTCTCTAACCAATCCACAACCAACTAAGAGAGAGAGGAGGTGAAACGATTATTTAAAACTTTACAATGTCTCTATTACAACCATCCATCAGACCAAACAGGACTGTACCACTAGAGACAGATAATAGGGGAGGAGGTGTGTGTGTGTGTATACACTACCAGTCAAAAGTTTTAGAAAACCTGCTCATTCCAGGCCTTTTCTTAATTTGTTACTATTTTCTACATTGTAGAATAATAGTGAAGACGTCAAAACTATGAAATAACACATATGGAATCATGTAGTAACCAAAAAAAAGTTTTTAAACAAAACAGATTCTTCAAAGTAGCCACCCTTTGCCTTGATGACTGCTTTGCACACTCTTGGCATTCTCTCAACCAGCTTCATGAGGTAGTCACCTGGAATGCATTTTAATTAACACGTGTGCCTTCTTAAAAGTTGATTTGTGGAATTTCTTTCCTTCTTAATGTGTTTGGGCCAATCAGGTATGGTTGGTATACAGAAGATATCCCTATTTGGTGGAAGACCGAGTCCATATTATGTCAATAACAGCTCAAATAAGCAAAGAGAAACGACAGTTCATCATTACTGTAAGACATGAAGGTCAGTCAATCTGGAACATTTCAAGAACTTGGAACGTTTCTTCAAGTGTAGCCGCAAAAAACCATCAAGCGCCTTGATGAAACTGGCTCTGATGAGGACCACCACAGGAAAGAGACCCAGTTACCTCTGCTGCAGAGGATAAGTTCATTAGAGTTACCAGTCTCTCATGAGGACCGCCACAGGAAAGGAAGACCCAGAGTTACCTCTGCTGCAGAGGATAAGTTCATTAGAGTTACCAGTCTCTCATGAGGACCGCCACAGGAAAGGGAGACCCAGAGTTCCCTCTGCTGCAGAGGATAAGTTCATTAGAGTTACCAGTCTCTCATGAGGACCACCACAGGAAAGGGAGACCCAGAGTTACCTCTGCTGCAGAGGATAAGTTCATTAGAGTTACCAGCCTCAGAAATTGCAGGTGTGTGGTTCCCACCGTGAAGCATGGAGGAGGAGGAGGTGTGATGGTGCGGGGGTCCTTTGCTGGTGACACTGTCTGTGATTTATTTAGAATTCAAGGCACACATAACCAGCATGGCTAGCACAGCATTCTGCAACGATACTCCATCCCATCTGGTTTGCACTTAGTGAGACTATCATTTGTTTTTCATCAGGACAATGACCCAACACACCTCCAGGCTGTGTAAGGGCTATTTGACCAAGAAGGAGAGTAATGGAGTGCTGCATCAGATGACCTGGCCTCCACAATCACCCAAACTCAACCAAACAAGTGCTCAGCATATGTGGGAACTTCTTCAAGACTGTTGGAAAAGCATTCCAGGTGATGCTGGTTGAGAAAATGCCAAAATTGTGCAAAGCTGTCAAGGCAAAGGGTGGCAACTTTGAAGAATCTAAAATACATTTAGATTTGTTTAACACTTTTTCTTGGTTACTACATGATTCCATATGAGTTATTTCATAGTTTTGATGTCTTCACTATTATTCTACAATGAAGAACATGTTGACTGGTACTGTATGTATATATGTGTGTGTGTGTGTGTGTGTGTCTAACCTGACTCTGGCGTACTACAGCATCTCTCTGGAAAAGTTGTTCCATCACCACCTTCTCACTAACACCAGGAGCCTGAGGAGAGATGGTCACACACACAGGAGAGAGGACAGTTACTCCATGTCCTTCTCTCTCTCCCTCACTAACACCGGGAGCCTGAGGAGAGATGGTCACACACACAGGAGAGGACGGTTACTCCATGTCCTTCTCTCTCTCCCTCACTAACACCGGGAGCCTGAGGAGAGATGGTCACACACACAGGAGAGGACAGTTACTCCATGTCCTTCTCTCTCTCCCTCACTAACACCAGGAGCCTGAGGAGAGATGGTCACACACACAGGAGAGGACAGTTACTCCATGTCCTTCTCTCTCTCCCTCACTAACACCGGGAGCCTGAGGAGAGATGGTCACACACACAGGAGAGGACAGTTACTCCATGTCCTTCTCTCTCTCCCTCACTAACACCAGGAGCCTGAGGAGAGATGGTCACACACACAGGAGAGAGGACAGTTACTCCATGTCCTTCTCTCTCTCCCTCACTAACACCGGGAGCCTGAGGAGAGATGGTCACACACACAGGAGAGAGGACAGTTACTCCATGTCCTTCTCTCTCTCCCTCACTAACACCAGGAGCCTGAGGAGAGATGGTCACACACACAGGAGAGGACGGTTACTCCATGTCCTTCTCTCTCTCCCTCACTAACACCGGGAGCCTGAGGAGAGATGGTCACACACACAGGAGAGAGGACGGTTACTCCATGTCCTTCTCTCTCTCCCTCACTAACACCGGGAGCCTGAGGAGAGATGGTCACACACACAGGAGAGAGGACGGTTACTCCATGTCCTTCTCTCTCTCCCTCTCCATCACACAGGAGAGAGGACAGTTACTCCATGTCCTTCTCTCTCTCTCTCTCCATCACACAGGAGAGAGGACAGTTACTCCATGTCCTTCTCTCTCTCCCTCTCCATCACACAGGAGAGAGGACAGTTACTCCATGTCCTTCTCTCTCTCCCTCACTAACACCAGGAGCCTGAGGAGAGATGGTCACACACACAGGAGAGAGGACGGTTACTCCATGTCCTTCTCTCTCTCCCTCACTAACACCGGGAGCCTGAGGAGAGATGGTCACACACACAGGAGAGAGGACGGTTACTCCATGTCCTTCTCTCTCTCCCTCACTAACACCGGGAGCCTGAGGAGAGATGGTCACACACACAGGAGAGAGGACAGTTACTCCATGTCCTTCTCTCTCTCCCTCACTAACACCGGGAGCCTGAGGAGAGATGGTCACACACACAGGAGAGAGGACGGTTACTCCATGTCCTTCTCTCTCTCCCTCACTAACACCGGGAGCCTGAGGAGAGATGGTCACACACACAGGAGAGGACGGTTACTCCATGTCCTTCTCTCTCTCCATCACACAGCAAGAAACACCCGTAGTTCCCTAACGACATCATAGTTGTAGAGGAGTACTCACAGCCACATCCATGATGATGTCATCCTCCAGCTCTGACTGGATCCTGTCTCTGAGGGGGAGGGACACAATGATGTAACAAAGTCAAACCACGCGTCTCCATAGCAACACCATTCCTCTATGTAGTGATGAAGAAAATGAATCCAAAAATAGATAGTTACATGTAGACAGGGATATTGTTTTGGACGACATAAGTGTATCGACATTTAGCTATACATTTTTTTTTTTTTTTTGCGCTAGTCGGCTGTACCTACACCTAAACTTTTCCTTCACAGCCTCGTTCTCTATCTTTTTAAATAGGGAGCCGATTGGTTCAGCAGTAAAACATGTCTCTCTCTCTCTTGTCCCTCTGCAGCAGACATATGGTGATGTCTGGAACATCGCATCGCAAACAAGTCACAATACATTTGGTATCGGCGTGTAGGTATCGTGATAATATGTGATAATAAGTATCGTGATAATAAGTATCGTGATAATATCGTTTTGTGAGTTCCCTGCTAATTCACAGCCAGCCAGCCAGCCAGACAGACAGACAGCTAGCCAGCTAGCCAGCCAGCCAGCCACTAACCTGTATAGAGAAGAGGTAAAGAGAGAGAGACAGACAGCGACAGCCAGCCAGCCAGCCAGACAGACAGCCAGCCAGACAGACAGCCAGCTAGCCAGCCACTAACCTGTATAGAGAAGAGGTAAAAAGAGAGAGACAGACAGAGACAGACAGACAGACAAACAGAGACAGCCAGACACTAACCTGTATAGAGAAGTGATGAGGCGCCAGGTGACCATCTCCTGCTGTAAAAGCCATCTCATACCAGCAGTCTTAGAGGACTTCTGTTGCCCTGGAGCTGCCCTCAATACCAGCCTCTGGAGCATGCCCACCTAGTACACAATACACCATTATCACTGTTCGTAAGGGCAGCATAGCTATACATACACCATTATCACTGTTCGTAAGGGCAGCATAGCTATACATGCACCATTATCACTGTTCGTAAGGGCAGCATAGCTATACATGCACCATTATCACTGTTCGTAAGGGCAGCATAGCTATACATGCACCATTATCACTGTTCATAAGGGCAGCATAGCTATACATGCACCATTATCACTGTTCGTAAGGGCAGCATAGCTATACAATACACCATTATCACTGTTCATAAGGGCAGCATAGCTATACATGCACCATTATCACTGTTCGTAAGGGCAGCATAGCTATACAATACACCATTATCACTGTGTTCATAAGGGCAGCATAGCTATACACGCACCATTATCACTGTGTTCGTAAGGGCAGCATAGCTATACACACACCATTATCACTGTTCGTAAGGGCAGCATAGCTATACATACACCATTATCACTGTTCGTAAGGGCAGCATAGCTATACACACACCATTATCACTGTTCGTAAGGGCAGCATAGCTATACGTACACCATTATCACTGTTCGTAAGGGCAGCATAGCTATACAATACACCATTATCACTGTTCATAAGGGCAGCATAGCTATACATACACCATTATCACTGTTCGTAAGGGCAGCATAGCTATACAATACACCATTATCACTGTGCATAAGGGCAGCATAGCTATACATACACCATTATCACTGTTCATAAGGGCAGCATAGCTATACATACACCATTATCACTGTGTTCATAAGGGCAGCATAGCTATACATACACCATTATCACTGTGTTCATAAGAGCAGCATAGCTATACATACACCATTATCACTGTTCATAAGGGCAGCATAGCTATACAATACACCATTATCACTGTTCATAAGGGCAGCATAGCCATACATACACCATTATCACTGTGTTCATAAGGGCAGCATAGCTATACATACACCATTATCACTGTGTTCATAAGGGCAGCATAGCTATACATACACCATTATCACTGTTCATAAGGGCAGCATAGCTATACATACACCATTATCACTGTTCATAAGGGCAGCATAGCTATACATACACCATTATCACTGTTCGTAAGGCCAGCATAGCTATACATACACCATTATCACTGTTCATAAGGGCAGCATAGCTATACATGCACCATTATCACTGTTCGTAAGGGCAGCATAGCTATACAATACACCATTATCACTGTTCATAAGGGCAGCATAGCTATACATGCACCATTATCACTGTTCGTAAGGCCAGCATAGCTATACATACCATTATCACTGTGTTCATAAGGGCAGCATAGCTATACATACACCATTATCACTGTGTTCATAAGGGCAGCATAGCTATACAATACACCATTATCACTGTTCATAAGGGCAGCATAGCCATACATACACCATTATCACTGTGTTCATAAGGGCAGCATAGCCATACATACACCATTATCACTGTGTTCATAAGGGCAGCATAGCCATACAATACACCATTATCACTGTGTTCATAAGGGCAGCATAGCCATACATACACCATTATCACTGTTCATAAGGGCAGCATAGCCATACATACACCATTATCACTGTGTTCATAAGGGCAGCATAGCCATACAATACACCATTATCACTGTGTTCATAAGGGCAACATAGCTATACATACACCATTATCACTGTGTTCATAAGGGCAGCATAGCTATACATACACCATTATCACTGTGTTCATAAGGGCAGCATAGCTATACATACACCATTATCACTGTGTTCATAAGGGCAGCATAGCTATACATACACCATTATCACTGTGTTCATAAGGGCAGCATAGCTATACATACACCATTATCACTGTGTTCATAAGGGCAGCATAGCTATACATACACCATTATCACTGTGTTCATAAGGGCAGCATAGCTATACATACACCATTATCACTGTTCATAAGGGCAGCATAGCCATACATACACCATTATCACTGTGTTCATAAGGGCAGCATAGCTATACATACACCATTATCACTGTTCATAAGGGCAGCATACATACACCATTATCACTGTTCATAAGGGCAGCATAGCTATACATACACCATTATCACTGTGTTCATAAGGGCAGCATAGCTATACATACACCATTATCACTGTTCATCACATAGCCATACATACACCATTATCACTGTTCATAAGGGCAGCATAGCTATACATACACCATTATCACTGTTCATAAGGGCAGCATAGCCATACATACACCATTATCACTGTGTTCATAAGGGCAGCATAGCCATACATACACCATTATCACTGTGTTCATAAGGGCAGCATAGCTATACATACACCATTATCACTGTGTTCATAAGGGCAGCATAGCCATACATACACCATTATCACTGTGTTCATAAGGGCAGCATAGCTATACAATACACCATTATCACTGTTCATAAGGGCAGCATAGCCATACATACACCATTATCACTGTGTTCATAAGGGCAACATAGCTATACATACACCATTATCACTGTGTTCATAAGGGCAGCATAGCTATACATACACCATTATCACTGTGTTCATAAGGGGCAGCATAGCTATACATACACCATTATCACTGTGTTCATAAGGGCAGCATAGCTATACATACACCATTATCACTGTGTTCATAAGGGCAGCATAGCTATACATACACCATTATCACTGTGTTCATAAGGGCAGCATAGGTATACATACACCATTATCACTGTGTTCATAAGGGCAGCATAGCTATACATACACCATTATCACTGTTCATAAGGGCAGCATAGCTATACATACACCATTATCACTGTGTTCATAAGGGCAGCATAGCTATACATACACCATTATCACTGTGTTCATAAGGGCAGCATAGCCATACATACACCATTATCACTGTTCATAAGGGCAGCATAGCCATACATACACCATTATCACTGTTCACCATTAACTGTTCATAAGGGCAGCATAGCCATACATACACCATTATCACTGTTCATAAGGGCAGCATAGCCATACATACACCATTATCACTGTTCATAAGGGCAGCATAGCCATACATACACCATTATCACTGTGTTCATAAGGGCAGCATAGCCTATACATACACCATTATCACTGTGTTCATAAGGGCAGCATAGCTATACATACACCATTATCACTGTTCATAAGGGCAGCATAGCCATACATACACCATTATCACTGTTCATAAGAGCAGCATAGCCATACATACACCATTATCACTGTTCATAAGAGCAGCATAGCCATACATACACCATTATCACTGTTCATAAGAGCAGCATAGCTATACATACACCATTATCACTGTGTTCATAAGAGCAGCATAGCTATACATACACCATTATCACTGTGTTCATAAGGGCAGCATAGCTATACATACACCATTATCACTGTTCATAAGGGCAGCATAGCCATACATACACCATTATCACTGTTCATAAGGGCAGCATAGCCATACATACACCATTATCACTGTTCATAAGGGCAGCATAGCCATACATACACCATTATCACTGTGTTCATAAGGGCAGCATAGCCATACATACACCATTATCACTGTGTTCATAAGGGCAGCATAGCCATACATACACCATTATCACTGTGTTCATAAGGGCAGCATAGCTATACATACACCATTATCACTGTTCATAAGGGCAGCATAGCTATACAATACACCATTATCACTGTGTTCATAAGGGCAGCATAGCCATACATACACCATTATCACTGTGTTCATAAGGGCAACATAGCTATACATACACCATTATCACTGTGTTCATAAGGGCAGCATAGCTATACATACACCATTATCACTGTGTTCATAAGGCTGCACACAACTCTGCATATAAAACACACAATGACTCACACACACACACATACGCTCGCACATACCCACGCTTGAGGAGCAAACCTCCTGCTCTACAAACTCTTGCACACACACACACACACACACACACACACACACACACACACACACACACACACACACACACACACACGTGTTCTAAAACCCCCACACGCATGGGTTCTAAAACACACACACACTCACTAGCTAGCATACCACACAGTAGAGGGAAGTTGGTTGAGGTAAGTGAGAAAACGGTACCTTGTCTTGACAGATGGCTTCATACTCCCCAGCAGGTCAAAGACAGCAGTGGAGGAGTGTCTGAGATAGGACTGGAGGAACTCTGGGAACAGGCTGACTGATGCTGCAGGGTACAGAGGGGAGGGGTCAGAGGTCAGCAGTGGAGGAGTGTCTGAGATAGGACTGGAGGAACTCTGGGAACAGACTGACTGATGCTGCAGGACACAGAGGGGGGGGTCAGAGGTCAGCAGTGGAGGAGTGTCTGAGATAGGACTGGAGGAACTCTGGGAACAGACTGACTGATGCTGCAGGACACAGAGGGGGGTCAGAGGTCAGCAGTGGAGGAGTGTCTGAGATAGGACTGGAGGAACTCTGGGAACAGACTGACTGATGCTGCAGGACACAGAGGGGGGGGCAGAGGTCAGCAGTGGAGGAGTGTCTGAGATAGGACTGGAGGAACTCTGGGAACAGACTGACTGATGCTGCAGGGTACAGAGGGGGGGTCAGAGGTCAGCAGTGGAGGAGTGTCTGAGATAGGACTGGAGGAACTCTGGGAACAGACTGACTGATGCTGCAGGGTACAGAGGGGAGGGGGTCAGAGGTCAGCAGTGGAGGAGTGTCTGAGATAGGACTGGAGGAACTCTGGGAACAGAGTGTTGTATTCTATTCTGGGGCGGCAGGTAGCCTAGTGGTTAGAGCGTTGGACTAGTCACCAAAAGGTTGCAAGTTCAAATCCCCGAGCTGACAAGGTACAAATCTGTTGTTCTGCCCCTGAACAGGCAGTTAACCCACTGTTCCCAGACATTATTGAAAATAAGAATTTGTTCTTAACTGACTTGCCTAGTTAAATAAAAAGGTTAAAAAAATAAATTCTATACATTTACAGAACGACACCTAGCCACTACCCTCTGTAACCCCTTTCCCCAAATCTGGACCTTGTAGTCAGTTATACGTGCTGATTTTCAGACCTGGCTGGGAAACCTGGGAAATGGAACCACTGGCTCATCAGTGATATTAAACAAATCAATCAACAACCAGGGAGTAAATAAATTAATCTGACCAGCCTCTCCAGGGTCCTCCTCCTTCAGCATTACAGAGGACATGTTGATGTCGTCAGTGAAGCTGGTGTCCCCCAGTCCCAGGCCGGACAGAGGAGACGGGTACAGGCTGTTGGTCCAGTCACTGTCATCCAGGTTCTGGAGCCCAGAGGGAGACAGAGACGCAGTCAAAAACACAGAAACAACCAGCGTGTGGATCCAGGTTCTGGAGCCCAGAGGGAGACAGAGACACAGTCAAAAACACAGAAACAACCAGCGTGTGGATCCAGGTTCTGGAGCCCAGAGGGAGACAGAGACACAGTCAAAAACACAGAAACAACCAGCGTGTGGATCCAGGTTCTGGAGCCCAGAGGGAGACAGTCAAAAACACAGAAACAACCAGCGTGTGGATCCAGGTTCTGGAGCCCAGAGGGAGACAGAGACGCAGTCAAAAACACAGAAACAACCAGCGTGTGGATCCAGGTTCTGGAGCCCAGAGGGAGACAGAGACACAGTCAAAAACACAGAAACAACCAGCGTGTGGATCCAGGTTCTGGAGCCCAGAGGGAGACAGAGACACAGTCAAAAACACAGAAACAACCAGCGCGTGGATCCAGGTTCTGGAGCCCAGAGGGAGACAGAGACGCAGTCAAAAACACAGAAACAACCAGCGCGTGGATCCAGGTTCTGGTGCCCAGAGGGAGACAGAGACGCAGTCAAAAACACAGAAACAACCAGCGCGTGGATCCAGGTTCTGGAGCCCAGAGGGAGACAGAGACGCAGTCAAAAACACAGAAACAACCAGCGCGTGGATCCAGGTTCTGGTGCCCAGAGGGAGACAGAGACACAGTCAAAAACACAGAAACAACCAGCGTGTGGATCCAGGTTCTGGAGCCCAGAGGGAGACAGAGACACAGTCAAAAACACAGAAACAACCAGCGCGTGGATCCAGGTTCTGGAGCCCAGAGGGAGACAGAGACGCAGTCAAAAACACAGAAACAACCAGCGTGTGGATCCAGGTTCTGGAGCCCAGAGGGAGACAGAGACACAGTCAAAAACACAGAAACAACCAGCATGTGGATCCAGGTTCTGGAGCCCAGAGGGAGACAGTCAAAAACACAGAAACAACCAGCGTGTGGATCCAGGTTCTGGAGCCCAGAGGGAGACAGTCAAAAACACAGAAACAACCAGCGTGTGGATCCAGGTTCTGGAGCCCAGAGGGAGACAGAGACACAGTCAAAAACACAGAAACAACCAGCGTGTGGATCCAGGTTCTGGAGCCCAGAGGGAGACAGTCAAAAACACAGAAACAACCAGCGTGTGGATCCAGGTTCTGGAGCCCAGAGGGAGACAGAGACACAGTCAAAAACACAGAAACAACCAGCGTGTGGATCCAGGTTCTGGAGCCCAGAGGGAGACAGTCAAAAACACAGAAACAACCAGAGTGTGGATCCAGGTTCTGGAGACCAGAGGGAGACAGAGACGCAGTCAAAAACACAGAAACAACCAGCGTGTGGATCCAGGTTCTGGAGCCCAGAGGGAGACAGTCAAAAACACAGAAACAACCAGCGTGTGGATCCAGGTTCTGGAGCCCAGAGGGAGACAGAGACACAGTCAAAAACACAGAAACAACCAGCATGTGGATCCAGGTTCTGGAGCCCAGAGGGAGACAGTCAAAAACACAGAAACAACCAGCGTGTGGATCCAGGTTCTGGAGCCCAGAGGGAGACAGTCAAAAACACAGAAACAACCAGCGTGTGGATCCAGGTTCTGGAGCCCAGAGGGAGACAGTCAAAAACACAGAAACAACCAGCGTGTGGATCCAGGTTCTGGAGCCCAGAGGGAGACAGTCAAAAACACAGAAACAACCAGCGTGTGGATCCAGGTTCTGGAGCCCAGAGGGAGACAGAGACGCAGTCAAAAACACAGAAACAACCAGCGTGTGGATCCAGGTTCTGGAGCCCAGAGGGAGACAGTCAAAAACACAGAAACAACCAGCGTGTGGATCCAGGTTCTGGAGCCCAGAGGGAGACAGTCAAAAACACAGAAACAACCAGCATGTGGATCCAGGTTCTGGAGCCCAGAGGGAGACAGTCAAAAACACAGAAACAACCAGCGTGTGGATCCAGGTTCTGGAGCCCAGAGGGAGACAGTCAAAAACACAGAAACAACCAGCGTGTGGATCCAGGTTCTGGAGCCCAGAGGGAGACAGAGACACAGTCAAAAACACAGAAACAACCAGCATGTGGATCCAGGTTCTGGAGCCCAGAGGGAGACAGTCAAAAACACAGAAACAACCAGCGTGTGGATCCAGGTTCTGGAGCCCAGAGGGAGACAGTCAAAAACACAGAAACAACCAGCGTGTGGATCCAGGTTCTGGAGCCCAGAGGGAGACAGTCAAAAACACAGAAACAACCAGCGTGTGGATCCAGGTTCTGGAGCCCAGAGGGAGACAGAGACGCAGTCAAAAACACAGAAACAACCAGCGTGTGGATCCAGGTTCTGGAGCCCAGAGGGAGACAGAGACACAGTCAAAAACACAGAAACAACCAGCGTGTGGATCCAGGTTCTGGAGCCCAGAGGGAGACAGTCAAAAACACAGAAACAACCAGCGTGTGGATCCAGGTTCTGGAGCCCAGAGGGAGACAGTCAAAAACACAGAACCAACCAGCATGTGGATCCAGGTTCTGGAGCCCAGAGGGAGACAGTCAAAAACACAGAAACAACCAGCGTGTGGATCCAGGTTCTGGAGCCCAGAGGGAGACAGAGACACAGTCAAAAACACAGAAACAACCAGCGTGTGGATCCAGGTTCTGGAGCCCAGAGGGAGACAGTCAAAAACACAGAAACAACCAGCGTGTGGATCCAGGTTCTGGAGCCCAGAGGGAGACAGTCAAAAACACAGAACCAACCAGCATGTGGATCCAGGTTCTGGAGCCCAGAGGGAGACAGTCAAAAACACAGAAACAACCAGCGTGTGGATCCAGGTTCTGGAGACCAGAGGGAGACAGAGACGCAGTCAAAAACAACCAGCGTGTGGATCCAGGTTCTGGAGCCCAGAGGGAGACAGTCAAAAACACAGAAACAACCAGCGTGTGGATCCAGGTTCTGGAGCCCAGAGGGAGACAGAGACACAGTCAAAAACACAGAAACAACCAGCATGTGGATCCAGGTTCTGGAGCCCAGAGGGAGACAGTCAAAAACACAGAAACAACCAGCGTGTGGATCCAGGTTCTGGAGCCCAGAGGGAGACAGAGACACAGTCAAAAACACAGAAACAACCAGCGTGTGGATCCAGGTTCTGGTGCCCAGAGGGAGACAGAGACGCAGTCAAAAACACAGAAACAACCAGCGTGTGGATCCAGGTTCTGGAGCCCAGAGGGAGACAGAGACACAGTCAAAAACACAGAAACAACCAGCGTGTGGATCCAGGTTCTGGAGCCCAGAGGGAGACAGTCAAAAACACAGAAACAACCAGCGTGTGGATCCAGGTTCTGGAGCCCAGAGGGAGACAGTCAAAAACACAGAAACAACCAGCGTGTGGATCCAGGTTCTGGAGCCCAGAGGGAGACAGTCAAAAACACAGAAACAACCAGCGTGTGGATCCAGGTTCTGGAGCCCAGAGGGAGACAGTCAAAAACACAGAAACAACCAGCATGTGGATCCAGGTTCTGGAGCCCAGAGGGAGACAGTCAAAAACACAGAAACAACCAGCGTGTGGATCCAGGTTCTGGAGCCCAGAGGGAGACAGAGACACAGTCAAAAACACAGAAACAACCAGCGTGTGGATCCAGGTTCTGGAGCCCAGAGGGAGACAGTCAAAAACACAGAAACAACCAGCGTGTGGATCCAGGTTCTGGAGCCCAGAGGGAGACAGTCAAAAACACAGAAACAACCAGCGTGTGGATCCAGGTTCTGGAGCCCAGAGGGAGACAGTCAAAAACACAGAAACAACCAGCGTGTGGATCCAGGTTCTGGAGCCCAGAGGGAGACAGACCCAAAAACACAGAAACAGACAGCATGTGGAGAGCCCAGAGGGAGACAGTCAAAAACACAGAAACAACCAGCGTGTGGACGAACAGCATCGCAGATATTGCGATGAGCAAGATGCAACACTTCCCTCTCACACAGTATCTGCACGGGGTTCGCTTCACACTCTTACAACATGGTAGCTACATGACCAAAACAGTGGAGAAGTTTAGCCTCGCGCTCCAACGCTCTTTAGTCGTTGCAGTTGTTTACTTTATCTACGTCATATCACCGAGTCTACCTTTAATAAGAGTCAACAACTGATGAACGGTGATGCAGTGTGGTTTAATTGGCTCGGTTGTTCCGTCTCCGGATCCCCTCTTTGGAGAGAGACAGAACCACACAGTGTCTGTCAGCAGACAAAACACCCAGTCAAGACTGGTATCCATCTCCTCACCATGCTCATACTGCCCAGGGGAGGTCGTGGCGTATGGATGAAACGAGGAGTCCTGCGCCCTGTCGCCAAGATGGCCGACACATCTGGGTTCCTAGCAGCACTCTTCGGGGTGACTGTAGGGAGAGGGAGGAGTCGTCACCACGACAACAATTACAATAGAGTACAATCTGTTACGACAGTATAGCCTCGTCTCCGGTCATTCTGGGAGACACCAGCTAGTGGACGGTGAGAGTCTGGGTTAACAAACTGGACCATATGTCTTATTTTATCTAGATGTCTTTATCGTGGTTGACAACACTTTTACCTTTAGCCAAACAATGCTCTCATAGCAGAGCCAGAGGCCTGTGTTGGTATTGAAGAGGACAGACTTACAGGACTGTCTGAAGAGGGATCCAGGTGTGTGGCAGGGCAGGGAACGGGCAGGTGTGGTGGTACTACCTTGGTTGTCATCACGAGGAGAAAGGACTGGACAACAACGGTCAGGGAATATAACTGGCTAGTTACTGTTATCTAAAAGACACACCTTATGCAGTCATATAACAGCCCCATGAGACTTCTGTTAGCTAACTATTAGTCTGAACAACGGTGTGTGAGCAATGAGCATCAGTAATGCAGTAACCTAGACAACAGACAACAGGTAGGTAGGTTTACCAATGAGCATCAGTAATGCAGTAACCTAGACAACAGGTAGGTAGGGTTACCAATGAGCATCAGTAATGCAGTAACCTAGACAACAGGTAGGTAGGGTTACCAATGAGCATCAGTAATGCAGTGACCTAGACAACAGGTAGGTAGGTTTACCAATGAGCATCAGTAATGCAGTAACCTAGACAACAGGTAGGTAAGTTTACCAATGAGCATCAGTAATGCAGGTCTTACATGGTGTAACCTAGACAACAGGTAGGTAGGTTTACCATGACAACGGCCCAATAAGGATACAGTTGAATTGAGCCTTCTTCTGAACCGAACTCTTTCGGTGTGCTGCTCTGGTCACTTCGGCATCTCGTACAATAGGCGACAGCAACTCATTCTGGTCCCTACAACAGAGGAACCACGTTAGTTCAGATAATGTAAAGGCGACAGCAACTCATTCTGGTCCCTACAACAGAGGAACCATGTTAGTTCAGATACTGTAAAGGCGACAGCAACTCATTCTGGTCCATGTTGGATGGATGCAAACAATCAAGATATCATTCTGCATAAGATACTTTGTAGCTAGTTATAATTTAATTGAGAAGTTTTTTTTTTAGGAAAGCCTTTCCATCTACCAGAAACCAGTCAAGTCTATCAATAACATTGCTATATTTTCCCCTGTTCCTTAAAAATATCTTACCTTGCTTCAAAAGTAACCTATAGACAAAATCTTACAATAGAAACGTAGAGGCAATTATTTTATTAAGGCTTCCTCGTATGCATTCTCTTATTCTAATTTGTTTTCTTTCGTTGTTAAGCAACCACAGACTTTATCCAAGTCATTGTTATAGCAACTCATGATAGTTGTTGCATCTTTAGATCTCCCTTATTTCTACATTTCTATTGGATATTTCCATATCTGTCCATGAAAAATCTGAACAACGTTTTCCTGCAAATTGCATTTTTGGAACATTAGTGTGTAGGCCTCTACCCGCTGTGTGCACATCGCTGCGCCTAAAATGTTAAGTATCAGTATTTTAAACTAAACATTCTGGGCCCAGTTCTCCAAAAGCATCTTAAACAGCGACTGCCTTTATAAAGCAACAAATCCCTTTTTAAAACAGCCCGTGTGGCATCGATATGAATCAGAAACAGTTTGTTTATTCTCGTGTCCAAATTGACTACATGGTGTAAATAGGATAATTTTGGTCATAAAGTCAGTCTCGTCTAAAACAGAGTTCGGACTTTTGTGTCACACAACAGGTAAATGAAGTTTGAGTTTTGATTTGACAATGTACATATATATATATATGCCCACTTAACATGTGGTGAACAGCTGTGGTGATTGCTCTGTCTAGCAGCTGACTCTTGTTTACATAAGACAACACATTGCAATTATTATTATATATTTTTTTACACTTGAGAAATACTGCACCAAAACATCTTAAAGATGTGAAATTACACAACTGAAACTCCATTGGCAAACACGTCAACGTGTATTACAGATCGATCCAAACCGGTCCCTGATCTATTCCATCAGCCTTATTAATTGATTGTACTTATAACGTTGCCTCCACACTGCACAACTTTAATACGCATCATGGGGATTAAGAAATTAATATACAGAATGAGCACTGAAAAAAGTAGTTGTGTCTGGCAGTCACTAAACTAAATCGGGGGGTATCCTCTACGGGGGGAAACTGAATGAGAAGATACATGGCGTTGAAGCCGCACTTAGACCAGATGCTCAAATTACGCTCGCTACCTGTAATCCAGAAACAATATAGTCCCGTTAAACAAATCACAAGTTACTGAACACTTCAAAATGAAATAAAACGTGATTTACTATAAAGAGCCATTAGTTGACTAGCTGGTGGTACAAACAAACCACTTGCTTAGACAGCTGCAAGACACGTTCAAACGACTAGCTTAACAAGCTAATATTGCTAACACATGTCCCATACCTGCCATTACACATCTACAGACAGCGTCCTTACATGTAGTACACTCACTAAATACTGTAACAAGGTCACATATATCCCTGTAATTATATCTTTTTTTTATATCAGCATAAGAAGCGTTTTTACCAGTCCATGACAGCAGGATATTAACTCCACAGTAAAACTAATCCAGTCTGATAGTTTCTACTTCCGGTTCCCGCTCGACAAGGAATTACAATCGAGCTCCAATACTGTTCATTAATACCCCCCGCCCATTAAATAGAGCCAAATATCCCATTCTTTCGCGACTCAAAATCATTCGTAAAATCTAAATAAAGTAATTTTAAATTGGGCAAATCAGTGTTTACTAGTTATTAATTTATATTTGAGATTATAATCGATTACTTTGGACTGATCACCGTAAAACAGCTACTGCCATAGAGATAGATAGAGAATTCCCTTGAATTGAATGAATGTTTTTATATCTGTGCCATTATATCGTCTGTGAGCACACGGGGCAGCGCCATTGAGGCAATTTCTATTTGAAGTAGTCCATTTTCTTATTCTCGATTGTCTGATCCCTCCTGATGACCCGGTTGGGACATGACTCAATCAGAGTCATCAGGAGGGATCAGATAATACAGTTGGAAATCTCACCCAGTTAACTACATTACAATGGTGCTGAAGCCCTTCAATGGAGCTACACATGCTAAAACTGGTATTTGGGCCATTACAGGTCTCTATTATTCTCTATGCCTGCTGAGCTTCATCTATTCCACAGGCTGTAAAGAGTAGTCATGTTGCGCTCAATAACGGACCATTCCTACAGCGCCACCTTCGGGCAGCAACAGTTAAATGTCCGTATGCTTTTTATTTTTTACTCATGAAGTGGTTATTCTCGCGGCCAACCCTTCTTTAAATAATCTCATTTACCAAGGCATTCTGTCTTGATATCATGGCAATGTATTAAACATGAACTTGTAGCACGTAAAGTTATACAATAACACATGTGTCCAGAATGTTGCACTTAGACACAATTTGTCTTAAAACATAAAATAAAAGTCTCTTCATGTATTTTAATTTTTATTGTATTTTATTTTATTGTATTTATTTATTTATTGTATTATCCCATGTGGTCATCAGCAGTCCCTTTCAGACAGAGATTGCAGGGCCATATCAATGTTTCATCAAAGTCCATGTTATTTTCCTGCATGTTGAAGAACAGGAAGTGTCTCTCTGTCCACAGAGTTTCCTGGAGACCCAGAATAGCACCGTTGTGTGTTGTGTTGTTTATATGATTCAGGCCTTCCAAGGATGCTGTGTGTTTCTGAGACAAACGTCAGACAGGCTGAGTGGTCACACCCTGCGAGAGGCTGGAGAAGTCCATATACTGAGTCCCAAATGGCACCCTATTCCCTATAGAGTGAACTACTTTGACCAGAGCCTGGACGCACCCTATTCCCTATATAGTGAACTACTTTGACCAGAGCCTGGACGCACCCTATTCCCTATATAGTGAACTACTTTTAACCAGAGATCTATGGAAGCTGGTCAAAAGTAGTGCACTATATAGGGAATAGGGTGCCAGGGCCCATAGGGTTCTAGTCAAAAGTAGTGCCCTATATAGGGAATAGGGTGCCAGGGCCCATAGGGTTCTAGTCAAAAGTAGTGCCCTATATAGGGAATAGGGTGCCAGGGCCCATAGGGTTCTAGTCAAAAGTAGTGCCCTATATAGGGAATAGGGTGCCAGGGCCCATAGGGTTCTAGTCAAAAGTAGTGCCCTATATAGGGAATAGGGTGCCAGGGCCCATAGGGTTCTAGTCAAAAGTAGTGCCCTATATAGGGAATAGGGTGCCAGGGCCCATAGGGTTCTAGTCAAAAGTAGTGCACTATATAGGGAATAGGGTGCCAGGGCCCATAGGGTTCTAGTCAAAAGTAGTGCACTATATAGGGAATAGGGTGCCATTTTAATACACCCATGGCGTTTCGCGGCACAGAAAGGACAATACTGACAGTATAGGAGTAGTTCAATAACTGGTGAGGAACAACGGAAGGAGAGTTTTAAAAACGGTTTATTTAAAAGGTATGTGTGGTGGAACGGACGCCAGGGAGAATATGTATCCCGATAACACATTGAACAACGGAAGGAGAGTTTTAAGAACGGTTTATTTAAAAGGTATGTGTGGTGGAACGGACGCCAGGGAGAATATGTGTCCCGATAACACATTGAACAACGGAAGGAGAGTTTTAAGAACGGTTTATTTAAAAGGTATGTGTGGTGGAACGGACGCCAGGGAGAATATGTATCCCGATAACACATTGAACAACGGAAGGAGAGTTTTAAGAACGGTTTATTTAAAAGGTATGTGTGGTGGAACGGACTCCAGGGAGAATATGTGTCCCGATAACACATTGAACAACGGAAGGAGAGTTTTAAGAACGGTTTATTTAAAAGGTATGTGTGGTGGAACGGACTCCAGGGAGAATATGTATCCCGATAACACATTGAACAACGGAAGGAGAGTTTTAAGAACGGTTTATTTAAAAGGTATGTGTGGTGGAACGGACGCCAGGGAGAATATGTGTCCCGATAACACATTGAACAACGGAAGGAGAGTTTTAAGAACGGTTTATTTAAAAGGTATGTGTGGTGGAACGGACGCCAGGGAGAATATGTGTCCCGATAACACATTGAACAACGGAAGGAGAGTTTTAAAAACGGTTTATTTAAAAGGTATGTGTGGTGGAACGGACGCCAGGGAGAATATGTATCCCGATAACACATTGTCAGTGTTTATGTAGGCCGTTATTGTAAATAAGAATTTGTTCTTAACTGACTTGTCTAGATAAATAAAGGCTATATACACTGCTCAAAAAAATAAAGGGAACACTAAAATAACACGTCCTAGATCTGAATGAATGAAATATTCTTATTAAATACTTTTTTCTTTACATAGTTGAATGTGCTCAAATGATCAATGGAAATCAAATTTATCAACCCATGGAGGTCTGGATATGGAGTCACACTCAAAATTAAAGTGGAAAACCACACAGGCTGATCCAACTTTGATGTAATGTCCTTAAAACAAGTCAAAATGAGGCCTCCACGTGCCTGTGTGACCTCCCTACAACGCCTGGGCATGCTCCTGATGAGGTGGCGGATGGTCTCCTGAGGGATCTCCTCCCAGACCTGGACTAAAGCATCCACCAACTCCTAGACAGTCTGTGGTGCAACGTGGCGTTGGTGGATGGAGCGAGACATGATGTCCCAGATGTGCTCAACTGGATTCAGGTCTGGGGAACGGGCGGGACAGTCCATAGCATCAATGCCTTCCTCTTGCAGGAACTGCTGACACACTCCAGCCGCATGAGGTCTAGCATGGTCTTGCATTAGGAGGAACCCAGGGCCAACCGCACCAGCATATGGTCTCACAAGGGGTCTGAGGATTTCATCGTGGTACCTAATGGCAGTCAGGCTACCTCTGGCGAGCACATGGAGGGCTGTGCGGCCCCCCAAAGAAATGCCACCCCACACCATGACTGACCCACCGCCAAACCGATCATGCTGGAGGATGTTGCAGGCAGCAGAACGTTCTCCACGGCGTCTCCAGACTCTGTCACGTGCTCAGTGTGAACCTGCTTTCATCTGTGAAGAGCACAGGGCGCCAGTGGCAAATTTGCCAATCTTGGTGTTCTCTGACAAATGCCGAACGTCCTGCATGGTGTTGGGCTGTAAGAACAACCTCCACCTGTGGACATCAGGCCCTCATACCACCCTCATGGAGTCTGTTTCTGACCATTTGAGCAGACACATGAACATTTGTGGCCTGCTGGTGGTCATTTTACAGGGCTCTGGCAGTGCTCCTCCTTGCACAAAGGCGGAGGTAGCGGTCCTGCTGCTTGGTTGTTGCCCTCCTACGGCCTCCTCCACATCTCCTGATGTACTGGCCTGTCTCCTGGTAGCGCCTCCATGCTCTGGACACTACGCTGACAGACACAGCAAACCTTCTTGCCACAGCTCGCATTGATGTGCCATCCTGGATGAACTGCACTACCTGAGTCACTTGTGTGGGTTGTAGACTCCGTCTCATGCTACCACTAGAGTGAAAGCACCGCCAGCATTCAAAAGTGACCAAAACATCAGCCAGGAAGCGTAGGAACTGAGAAGTGGTCTGTGGTCCCCACCTGCAGAACCACTCCTTTATTGGGGGTGTCTTGCTAATTGCCTATAATTTCCACCTGTTGTCTTTTCCATTTGCACAACAGCATGTGAAATGTATTGTCAATCAGTGTTGCTTCCAAAGTGGACAGTTTGATTTCACAGAAGTGTGATTGACTTGGAGTTACATTGTGTTTAAGTGTTCCCTTTATTTTTTTGAGCAGTGTGTGTGTGTGTGTGTGTGTGTGTGTGTGTGTGTGTGTGTGTGTGTGTGTGTGTGTGTGTGTGTGTGTGTATATATATATATATGTGTGTGTGTGTGTTCATCTGATAAAAGACCACTCCCTCTCCTACGGGACCAGACTGTTATTTGCTCATTGTATGTTATAGTCTCCATGGAGTTACCTCACTCTAGGCAAGTCACTTCAGGCCAGCCAAGTTCCTCATCATTTTAACTTATAGTACGCTTCCTTGGCCCGACTTACTTTATTCCCACCCCCAAGGAGTCCAATCATTGGCCTGAATGACTCCATTTCTCTGATCTGACAGCTGCTTCCACCTATCCCTGACAGGCATATCAGTTACACTAAGCTTAGCTGTAGATTCTGCAGCAGAGGCCCAGAGCAGCTGATGAGTTAATGTGCTACTGGCTTATTGTATGTACCCCCCGATGACAGGACCAGAGGGCCTCAGATCCTCATGTCATCCTCATGTCATCCATGGGAGTAAAGAAGACATTGAATTATTCCAGAGTAGAGATCAGCAAGCATATTTTCAATAGATCATGTGCTCTGTGATTCTATATACACAAAGAGATGTAGGATATGTATTGTATGGAGTCTAACTGTTCAGCAGGCAGCTCTGCTCTAGCCACTGTCTGATGACTTTTTCCCTGACAGAGAGAGATATGGAAAGAGGGAGAGAGAGAAAGAGAGATCGTGATAGGGAGAGAGAGCAATAGAGAGGGAGGGAGAGAGCGAGAGAAAGAGAATGGGTGAGATAGTGAGGGAGAGACAGTGAGAGAAATAGAGAGTAGGCAAGAGAAGTACATGAAACAGAATATCTGCCAATGGAGTGATAGATGACTTCTATATGAACCCTAGTCTGGGCAGCTCTGCTGTGATCTTGTATTCAACAAGACATCTGACTTCCTGCAGTATGGTACCTAGTGTGACTGGTGCTGCTGCTAACTGTGCTGTCTTTCAACTACTTACTGCCAGATTTACATTACAGAGCAGGAACATTTCTGAAACTTTCCTTCACGTCTTGGTTCTATTCATGTATGTCTGTGTATCTGACTATCTCACCCTCCTCTACCTCAAAGCTACAGAGGATTAAAGAGGAAAGCAGTACCACTACAGCAGGGTGTCCAACTCATTCCATGGAGGGCCTAGTGTCTGCTGGTTTGGGGTTCCCTTTCAATTATGACCTAGACAACCAGGTGAGAGTTCCTTACTAAGACCTAGACAACCAGGTGAGAGTTCCTTACTAAGACCTAGACAACCAGGTGAGAGTTCCTTACTAAGACCTAGACAACCAGGTGAGAGTTCCTTACTAAGACCTAGACAACCAGGTGAGAGTTCCTTACTAAGACCTAGACAACCAGGTGAGAGTTCCTTACTAAGACCTAGACAACCAGGTGAGAGTTCCTTACTAGGACCTAGACAACCAGGTGAGAGTTCCTTACTAAGACCTAGACAACCAGGTGAGAGTTCCTTACTAAGACCTAGACAACCAGGTGAGAGTTCCTTACTAAGACCTAGACAACCAGGTGAGAGTTCCTTACTTGGACCTAGACAACCAGGTGAGAGTTCCTTACTAGGATCTAGACAACCAGGTGAGAGTTCCGAACTAAGACCTAGACAACCAGGTGAGAGTTCCTTACTAGGACCTAGACAACCAGGTGAGAGTTCCGAACTAATCAGTGACCTTCATTTGTCAATCAAGTAGGAGAAAAAATCCACATACACTCTGCCCTCCGTGGAATGAGTTTGACACAGAGATGGGGAGGTGGTTAAACCACAGAGATAAAAACCATCTGTATGGCTAAACCACAGAGATAAAAACCATCTGTATGGCTAAACCACAGAGATAAAACCATCTGTATGGCTAAACAACAGAGATAAAACCATATGTATGGCTAAACCACAGAGATAAAAACCATCTGTATGGCTAAACCACAGAGATAAATCAATCTGTATGGCTAAACCACAGAGATAAAAACCATCTGTATGGCTAAACCACAGAGATAAATCAATCTGTATGGCTAAACCACAGAGATAAATCAATCTGTATGGCTAAACCACAGAGATAAGAACAATCTGTATGGCTAAACCACAGAGATAAATACAATCTGTATGGCTAAACCACAGAGATAAAACAATCTGTATGGCTAAACCACAGAGATAAAACCATCTGTATGGCTAAACCACAGAGATAAAACAATCTGTATGGCTAAACCACAGAGATAAAACCATCTGTATGGCTAAACCACAGAGATAAAACCATCTGTATGGCTAAACCACAGAGATAAAACCATCTGTATGGCTAAACCACAGAGATAAAACCATCTGTATGGCTAAACCACAGAGATAAAACCATCTGTATGGCTAAACCACAGAGATAAAACCATCTGTATGGCTAAACCACAGAGATAAAACCATCTGTATGGCTAAACCACAGAGATAAAACCATCTGTATGGCTAAACCACAGAGATAAAACCATCTGTATGGCTAAACCACAGAGATAAAACCATCTGTATGGCTAAACCACAGAGATAAAACCACCTGTATGGCTAAACCACAGAGATAAATCCATCTGTTTGGCTAAACCACAGAGATAAAACCACCTGTATGGCTAAACCACAGAGATAAATCCATCTGTTTGGCTAAACCACAGAGATAAAACCATCTGTATGGCTAAACCACAGAGATAAAACCATCTGTATGGCTAAACACAGAGATAAAACCATCTGTATGGCTAAACCACAGAGATAAATCAATCTGTATGGCTAAACCACAGAGATAAAACCATCTGTATGGCTAAACCACAGAGATAAGTCAATCTGTATGGCTAAACCACAGAGATAAAAACCATCTGTATGGCTAAACCACAGAGATAAAACCATCTGTATGGCTAAACCACAGAGATAAAACCATCTGTATGGCTAAACAACAGAGATAAAACCATCTGTATGGCTAAACCACAGAGATAAAACAATCTGTATGGCTAAACCACAGAGATAAAACCATCTGTATGGCTAAACCACAGAGATAAATCAATCTGTATGGCTAAACCACAGAGATAAAACCATCTGTATGGCTAAACCACAGAGATAAAACCATCTGTATGGCTAAACCACAGAGATAAAACCATCTGTATGGCTAAACCACAGAGATAAAACCATCTGTATGGCTAAACCACAGAGATAAAACCATCTGTATGGCTAAAACAACAACAACAACACGGAACATTCCGGCGATGGGCCGGCGTCATGGCAACGCCTTGCATGGCAATCCAATTTATTGAACTACAGATGCTGGGTTATACAAAATACACCACTTCAATTAAGGCTTTTAGTTTACATTTGGCCACGCCCCTCTGTTTTTCCCTCCCCAGCCCCTCCCCTTAATAGGCAGATGACTTTGCATTTCCAATACTGTGGCTCTGTGAGGGGACATGGTACACATGGTCTGTCCACCAGGACTGATGCTGTTGGTTATCATCACAGCAACACAAAGCGACAAAGGCATTCTCTTACAAGAGGTCAACAGAGGTCACGCAACTCACAACAAACGTGCAACTTTAACCCCCCCCCCTCCTCCCCTCCCCTCCCTCCATCTCAAATGGCAACCTAAGCCCATAGGGCTATAGTCAAAAGTAGTGCCCTATGTAGGGAATAGGGTGCCATTAGGGACGTACCCCCCCCCACCCCCGTCTCATCCAAGTTCTGCCTGTTCCTCCTCCTCCATCATCATCATCATCATCATCATCATCATCATCTCTACATTGCTGTGGTTCTTATTGTATTTCAGTCTTATTCCCTGCTGCTTCAAACACATTAGTTTGTCCCCCCCTCAACCCCACATTCACTATAGAACAGAATAACAACCCCACACGGTTACTCTTCATCACCATCATCATCATCATCAACATCTGACAGGAAACAGGTCAAACCAAGTATTACACAGGTGAAATAGTCACTAACAGGCAAGTTTCTTTACTGACAGGATCCAATATTTGGTTTTCATGTCCTCAGCTGACAACAGATGCATTAGCAAGCAAGGGGACAGGGGAGTGGCTTGGGGAGAGGGGAGGGGCTGGGGGACAGGGGAGGGACTGGAAGAGATGGGGAAGGGCTGGGAGAGATGGGGAGGGGCTGGGGGAGAGGGAGAGGGGCTGGGGGAGGGCTAGGGGAGAGGTGTGAGATAGGGGAAAGAGGCTAGGGGACAGGGGGAGATAGGGGCTGTGGGAGGGAGGGAGAAGGGGAGAGAGGCTGTTTTAGAAAAGGAGAGGGAGTACAGTGAGAATCTACAGTAGAGTTTCCCAAACTCGGTCCTGGGCCCCCCCCTGGGTGCATGTTTTGGTTCTTGCCCTAGCACTACACAGATTACTCAAATAATATTCAAGCTTGATTATTTGAATCAGCTGTGCAGTGCCAAAAGGTGTCCCCCTTGGGGTCTCCAGGACCTAGTTTGGGAAACACTGCTCTACAACAACAGAAGTGTGGAGAATGACATCACCAATGACATTATTTTATTTATTTTTTTCGTATTAAAAACTCTCATTTAAAAAAAAAAAATCTATACTTCCTGTTGTAGATCGCAGATTCCATGAGAGGGGATTGGCTAACTGGACAAACCAACCAATGAGAGACGGCCTTGGAAGGATAAAGTTTAAAAAATAAAAAAAAACATGATGAGGATCGCCCAGTCACTTCGGCCATTGGTGTCTCAGAAGTTTGGTCGCTTGTTAAAATGTCCAGTCCCTCTTTGACCACAACCCCAATTGAAAAACCCCACTGTACAAACATCTTTGTAAACAACACAAGGGCTGCCTCCAAAATTGCACCCTAATTCCTTATATAGTGTACTACTTTTGACCAGGGCCCATAGGGAAACCAATAGGGAAACCAATAGGGAAACCAATAGGGAAAACCAATAGGGGAAACCAATAGGGGAAACCAATAGGGAAACCAATAGGGGAAACCAATAGGGAAACCAATAGGGGAAACCAATAGGGGAAACCAATAGGGGAAACCAATAGGGGAAACCAATAGGGAAACCAATAGGGGAAACCAATAGGGAAACCAATAGGGGAAACCAATAGGGGAAACCAATAGGGAAACCAATAGGGGAAACCAATAGGGAAACCAATAGGGGAAACCAATAGGGGAAACCAATAGGGAAACCAATAGGGGAAACCAATAGGGAAACCAATAGGGAAACCAATAGGGGAAACCAATAGGGAAACCAATAGGGGAAACCAATAGGGAAACCAATAGGGGAAACCAATAGGGGAAACCAATAGGGAAACCAATAGGGGAAACCAATAGGGAAACCAATAGGGAAACCAATAGGGAAACCCACAGGGAAACCAATAGGGAAACCAATAGGGAAACCATTGGGCTCTGGTCAAATATAATACATTTGGGTGCCATTTCAGACGTAAGAAAACCCAGGCAAGACATAGAAGGATGATTGGATAGTTATAGTTAGATTCTCCAGAAAGAAAGAAAACCCAGGCAAGACATAGAAGGATGATTGAATAGTTATAGTTAGATTCTCCAGAAAGAAAGAAAACCCAGGCAAGACATAGAAGGATGATTGGATAGTTATAGTTAGATTCTCCAGAAAGAAAGAAAACCCAGGCAAGACATAGAAGGATGATTGAATAGTTATAGTTAGATTCTCCAGAAAGAAAGAAAAACGCTATTTGAAGGCACCATCATCAGGCTAAAAGACAATATGATAGTTACTGAAAAAAACATTACTTTTTTTTCTTCTCTTTTTACACATATAATCATCACTGTTGTATCCACAGGTTTACTCCTCAAATAAAACTCAATAGCTGTCGCAGTAGAGCATCTCTCAGCAGAGACAAAACTAGTCATTTAAAATAAAAAATAAAAAGACAGAAAAAAGACAGAGAAATTATGTTGAATGATCGAAGGAAAATAAAACAAGTTAGAAAATAAACCCCCAGGAGCAAGTTTATCTGTATGAACTGAACTATATTAGGTGCCTCTTTGGGACTTTGGGTCTTTTTCTCTCTGGCTAATATAGAGGTGCTTAATAAATACCGCATCACCGTGGCAACGTGCACATTCTGGTTAGACATCCGTTTCTACGGCTACTGTCTCCGTTAGCAATAACACTGTGTGTTGGGGGATTGGGATTTTATTTTGGTTCATATTGACTGATTTACCTATTTACCTATTTACCCATTTCATTTTTCCATTTCAGTTTGATACAGTTGGAATATCTATATTTCTAAGTAGAAATCTTGTTCTCGTGACACTGGAGAGTGATAATGGTTAATCTGTGTGTAAAAACTGATGTATTGTAGCTTTGAATCCGTTGGTCGGTTTGTTTGTTGGTTGTTGATGTTAAAGGGGCGTCACCACACAGGAAAATCCATTCCATGTTAGGTTTTAGTAACGTCGGAATGCTGGCACTGCTGAGAGAGACAGCAGCAAATCAGACCTGAGAGAGAGAGAGAGAGAGGTGGGTAGAGAGAGAGAGAGAGAGAGAGAGGTGGGTAGAGAGAGAGAGAGAGAGAGAGAGGTGGGTAGAGAGAGAGAGAGAGAGAGAGGTGGGTAGAGAGAGAGAGAGAGAGAGAGAGGTGGGTAGAGAGAGAGAAAGAGAGGTGGGTAGAGAGAGAGAGAGTTGGGTAGAGAGAGAGAGAGAGAGAGAGAGAGAGGTGGGTAGAGAGAGAGAGAGAGAGAGAGGTGGGTAGAGAGAGAGAGAGAGAGAGAGAGAGAGAGAGAGAGAGAGAGAGAGGGGGGTAGAGAGAGAGAGAGGTGGGTAGAGAGAGAGAGAGAGAGAGAGAGAGAGAGAGAGAGAGAGAGAGAGAGAGAGAGAGAGAGAGGAGGGTGGGAGAGAGAGGTGGGTAGAGAGAGAGGTGGGTAGAGAGAGAGAGAAGGTGGGTAGAGAGAGAGAGAAGGTGGGTAGAGAGAGAGAGAAGGTGGGTAGAGAGAGAGAGAAGGTAGGTAGAGAGAGAGAAGGTGGGTAGTAGAGAGAGAGAGAGAGAGAAGGTGGGTAGATGGAGAGAGACAGGAATGAGAGAGAAAGAGAGAGGAGATGGATAAAGAGAGAGGAGGAGAAGAGAGAGAGAGAGAGAGAGAGAGAGAGAGAGAGAGAGAGAGAGGAGAGAGAGAGAGAGAGAGAGAGAGAGAGAGAGAGAGAGAGAGAGAGAGAGAGAGAGAGAGAGAGAGAGGAGGAGGGAGAGCGAGAGAGAAGGAGGAGAGAGAGAGAGAGAGAGAGAGGGAGGAGAGAGAGAGAGAGAGGGGAGAGAGAGAGAGGGAGAGAGAGAGAGAGGGGGAGAGAGAGAGAGAGAGAGAGAGAGAGAGAGAGAGAGAGAGAGAGAGAGAGGAGGGAGGAGAGAGAGAGAGAGAGAGAGAGAGAGAGAGAGAGGAGAGAGAGAGGAGAGAGAGAGAGACAGAGAGGAGAGAGAGGGGAGAGAGAGAGGAGAGAGAGAGAGGAGAGAGAGACAGAGAGGAGAGAGAGGGGAGAGAGAGAGGGAGAGAGAGAGAGAGAGAGAGAGAGAGAGAGAGAGAGAGAGAGAGAGAGAGGAGAGAGAGAGAGGAGAGAGAGAGAGGTATAGAGACATGAATGACACTTCTAACTGAACCATATGATGTCTCTTGATATGAGAGGGAGAAGTTCTTACTATATTCCTCAGGTTTAAGACAAGGAGGCCACAGCCAAATGCCTACAACTGTCTTTTCAATTAGGCAGTGGCATTCTGACTCCTACAAGTGGTTCTCACCTGGCTCAGTGCGACAGAGCAGCTGTGTATTAGAGGAGCTGACAGTTGGACTTTTTGCGTGTCTTCCCAGGTACTGGGGTTTTCCTGTTGATTTGCCTGACCAGGTCATAGAAGATCTGAAACACAGAGAGACACAACAATAGTTAGATACAAGTTAGCCATGGTAAATCTAATTTATCCTCTGCAGCAGAGGTAAATCGGGGCCTTGTTTTCCTGTGGCTGTCCTCGTGAGAGCCAGTTTCATCATAGCACTTGATGGTTTTTGCAACTGCACTTGAAGAAACTTTCAAAGTTCTTGAAATTTTCCAGATTGACTGACCTTCATGTCTTAAAGTAATGATGGACTGTCGTTTCTCTTTGCTTATTTGAGCTGTTCTTGCCATAATATGGACTTGGTCTTTTACCAAATAGGGCCTGTTAATTGAAATGCATTCCAGGTGACTAACTCATGAAGCTGGTTGAGAGAATTCCAAGAGTGTGCAAAGCTGTCATCAAGGCAAAGGGTGGCTATTTGAAGAATCTAAGATATAAAATATATATTTTTGTCTGCAACACTTAATTGGTTACTACATGATTCCATATGTGTTATTTCATAGTTTTGATGTCTTTACTGTTATTCTACAATGTAGAAAATAGTAAAAATAAAAACCCTTAATGAGTAGGTGTGTCCAAACTTTTGACTGGTACTGTATATTCTCAAAATGTTGCAGTCAAATATGAAGTATTTAAAACAAGAATGAAGTATCTTAGACAAGAATGAAGTATCTTAAGACTGTATGAACTATTTTAGACTATGTGAACTATTTTAGACTATGTGAAGTATCTTAGACTATGTGAAGTATCTTAGACTATGTGAAGTATCTTAGACAAGAATGAAGTATCTTAAGACTGTATGAACTATTTTAGACTATGTGAAGTATCTTAGACTATGTGAAGTATCTTAGACTATGTGAAGTATCTTAGACTATGTGAAGTATTTTAGACTATGTGAAGTATCTTAGACTATGTGAAGTATCTTAGACTATGTGAAGTATTTTAGACTATGTGAAGTATTTTAGACTATGTGAAGTATCTTAGACTATGTGAAGTATTTTAGACTATGTGAAGTATTTTAGACTATGTGAAGTATCTTAGTTTGACGAGGGGGTAACAGACAGTATGACTAGGGGGTAACAGACAGTATGACTAGGGGGTAACAGACAGTATAACTAGGGGGTAACAGACAGTATGACTAGGGGGTAACAGACAGTATGACTAGGGGGTAACAGACAGTATGACTAGGGGGTAACAGACAGTATGACTAGGGGGTAACAGACAGTATGACTAGGGGGTAACAGACAGTTTGACTAGGGGTAACAGACAGTATGACTAGGGGTAACAGACAGTATGACTAGGGGGTAACAGACAGTTTGACTAGGGGTAACAGACAGTATAACTAGGGGGTAACAGACAGTATGACTAGGGGTAACAGACAGTATGACTAGGGGTAACAGACAGTATGACTAGGGGTAGCAGACAGTATGACTAGGGGGTAACAGACAGTATGACTAGGGGTAACAGACAGTATGACTAGGGGTAACAGACAGTATGACTAGGGGGTAACAGACAGTATGACTAGGGGTAACAGACAGTATGACTAGGGGTAACAGACAGTATAACTAGGGGTAACAGACAGTATGAC